>NC_069659.1:255227500-255372500 GCF_027244095.1 Hemicordylus capensis | reverse complement strand
AATCTACCAAAGACAACCACAGGGTTCTTTGGTCGCCAGGAGTCGACACCAACTTGACGGCACATTTTACTTTACTTTACTGTGACATAAGTTTCCTATGTTACTGGCAAAGCCAGGGAGCTGTCCGTCAGGTGAGGGAGTGGGTCTTCAGCAAGGTTGCTGAAGTAGCAACTGTCCAGCCAATGAATTTCTCACAGTCAGGGAATTGAACAGAGTAAGATATTTCATCAACCAAGCCCAAGACATCTACAGACCAGTTTTATAGCTGGTCTTCACCATTCCTGGAGGATCAGCCCTGGTATGTATGTGTGTACACACACACATGCCCCCACACACACACTCTTAGGAACATACGAAGCTGCCATATACCTAGTCTGACCATTGCTCCATCTAGCTCAGTATTGTCTACACAGACTGATAGCAACTTCTCCAAGGTTGCAGGCAGGAATCTCTCTCAACCCTATCCTGGAGATGCCAGGGAGGGAACTTGGAACCTAGATGCTCTTCCCAGAGTGGCTCCACCACTTAAGGGGAATATCTTACAGTGCTTTCATGTTGTCTCCCGTTCATATGAAACCAGGGCAGACTCTGCTTTGCTAAGGGGACAAGTCATGCTTGCTACCATAAGCCCAGTTCTCCTCCCAGAATTCATGTTTGCTACTGCTGAGTAGAGTGTACAGATTGGACGCACTGTGCTTCTTAGTTGGATCTTCTAGTTAGACTCCTCACTGTCACCTAGAAGCAGGTGGGTTATAGTACTGAGAGATGTGAAAAGTCAAGGCACATCGCACCTGAACCAAGTAAGACATGTTCCAGGGGTGACTCTGGGGTGTTCACTGGTGTCTGATTATTCTCCTTGGTCCCCATATGTGCCTGAACTATAGTGGGATCCTCCTCTGGGGTAGAGTATTTGTTCTGTTCTAGATCTAGGATGGTCAGGCCAGAAAACAATGGAACATAACAGCGTTTCAGAACACATGACCCTGCTTTTTTCAAGTTCCTTTATTGGCTCTGTTTCTTGGCAAGGCTCCCCATCCAATACGCCTTTCCCACTCCACAGCATAGATCTCTTTCCAGTTCTTCAGCATTAACATTTCTTCAGAGCCCCCTCTCTGAGTAGTAGGGGTGTGCACGGAACCGCCAACTGCGGTCCAGCACTCGGGTGGGGGGGTACCTTTAAGAGCGGCGGGAGGGTTTACTTACCCCTCCCGCTGCTTTCCTGCTTGGCGACGTAATGTTTAGAGCAATTGGGGCGGCAGGACACCTCCCTGCCGCCCCTTCCCCGACATTGCTTGAAAAAATGCCCAGCAGTCCTTTGCATGTGTGTGCGCGCAACATCGGGGAAGGGGCGGCAGGGAGGTGTCCTGCCTCCCCAATCGCTCTAAACATTACGTCGCCAAGCAGGAAAGCAGCGGGAGGGGTAAGTAAACCCTCCCACCGCTCTTAAAGGTACCCCCACCCGAACCGGACTGCCCCAGACCGGTCCGGAGGCTTTTTTAATGGCCTCCGGACCGGTCCGGGCCCATCCCAACTGAGTAGCCCTTTCTTCAAGCCTCATTCTTCACCTGCCTATCCTCCAGGTTCTTATTTATCAGCTCCCTGCATGTCCTTCAGCCTCCTTGACTCTCTGACCCATAGTTTACCTACTTCCAGGAACTCTTTTCAGCCTTTAAGCATCCCCATGTGAGCTTTTAATCCCAGCCAAAGTACAACATTCCCCTTCCTTGCAGAATCTGGACTTTAAACTGTTTTCTTCCCTGAGCAGCTGAGTATTCCATGCCATCACACCAGCTCAGCCAGTCAGTGTCTTCAACACAAGTGCAATATAATAATATAGATTATATTCTCTGTTTGTTTGGTGGAAGACAAGCATTAATAAAAAGCTAGTGTGTTGGGGATCAGAACACTGGAAAACCTCACCCTTTAGCAAGCAGATGTGGGGACTTTAGACTTGGTCTGTTGGAGACTGAACTGACAACAGTACTTTAATATTGGATATACACATGCAAGAGTGACCTATGAACCCAGCCAGAGGTTTATTTGATGTTTTTATCACAGCTGACTGCACAGCAGAAGAGACAAGCCATATTTTATTAAATCAGTTATTAATCCATTAATTTAATTTATGTATTAATTTATTAGATCAGTGAAACTATTTGTGACTGGACTGCTACTTTTAGGTTATCTGTACTGTGCATGATTCACTGCTGCTTTATATTGCTTTTAGTTCTATTTGTAATATTCATATAACATTATGTTTTATTGTTTTTTACTGTAATAAGTGGGGGTGTGCATACTTTCCCATGCTCACCTTGAATAAGCTCAGAAATTATCAGATCTCTTCCCTAAAAGATTGGAGAAATTGGACTATTTCACCAGCTAAGCCATAGTTCCTCTCCCACCAAACACCTCTATGTTATAAAATTAACCTTCTTGCAGTATAAATGAACGAAGGTAATTGGGGGTTGGGGGAGAATGCTTTTAACTTATGCCTAAGTCTTAGGGACAAGTATAGCTTGTAAAGAGTAAAAGGAGAATCAAAAGCACAAATAGGTTAGTAAAGTTTTGTAGATCCCTGGACAAGCTAAGATATTTCTAAAACTTAGAAGGAGAAGCCTGTTGGATCTCAGAAGTTGCCTAAACAAACAGGTCTTTTCAGCCAATAAACCCTACTTGCCTTATTGGATAAAGACAATTATTGGGCTGTTGTTGCTTATGAATGCCAGGACAGTATATTAACAACAACATCTTGGCCTGTATTATGCAAACTTGGCTGGGAGAAGATGGAGGTGTTGATCTCTATTAGGCTCAGCCAGGTTTTCTCTACAGCACCAATTTAAACTTGATGGGCAGGAAGGCAGGTTTGCGGTAGTGGATAGGAATTAAATCCTAGTCTGGCACAGTATCCATTTTGAGTATTTGTACCTAGTATGCAAATAGTATACCATCCACTCACCTGCTCAATCATCTCCCTATCTGTGCTGGTTAAGATGTTCTCAGAAACCCCAGGGTATTGGTTTTGTGGAATTCATGCAGAAATCCCTCCAAAATCAGCAGCTCAGGACTTCATTCTAGATATGCAAACCGGCTCAAAGTCGAGCTGGTATGCCATCAAACCAGTCTGGCATGAGGTTGAGCCGAAATCCCCAGGCTGGCTCAGGGAGGGTTTGGGAATTCTAAAGTTTAGGGGGGGGTTTTAAACACTCACTGGGTCTCGTGACCTCGGGTGGTGCTACCACAGGAGGGGGGCAGGGTCTCTGCCATTTCCCTCTCCCCCCAGTCTTCTAAGAGCCACTTCAGCCCAAACCTAAATAGTTTGGTGTCATCTGCAAATTTGGTCACCTCCCTGCTTACCCCAACTTCTAGATCATTTATGGATAAATTAAAAAGCACTGGTCCCAGTACAGATCGTTGGGGGATCCCACTTCTTACTTATTTGCATTGTGAAAAATGTCAGTTCATCCCTACCCTCTGTTTCCTGTCCTTAAACCATAATCCACATATGTACTTGTCCCCTTATCCCATAACTGCTAGGTTTTTTCAAGTCTTTGAGGAGGAACTTTGTTGAAAGCTTTTTGGAAGTCCAGGTCTACTATGTCAACTGGATCACCTTTATCCACACACCTGATGACACTCTCAAAGAACTCCAGAAGGTTCTTTACATTTGCATTTATCGTTGCAGAAACCATCCTGGTTCTCCTTCAGCAGGGCCTGTTCTTCTATATACTTAACAATGTTATCCTTGAGAATGCTTTCCATAAATTTGCCTGGCACATACGTTAAGCTAACTGACCTGTGATTTCCTGGATCTCTTTTCTGAAAATCGGTCTTAAATGTGTTACATTGGCAACTTTCCAGTCTTCTGGTACAGATCTTGATTGTATGGATAATTACATGTCTAAGCTAGGAGGCCAGCTATTTCACATTTGAGATCTTTAAGGACTTTCCCGTGGATGCTGTCTGGCCCTTGCGATTTGTTAATTTTTAATTTTTACACACAGTTTAGACCATCATCTTTCATCACCTCTATTTGACTCAGTTCTTTAGCCTCTTTGCATCTAGAAATGTGGCCTGTATCATTACCTGAATGTTAATTTACCCAGTCTATGTGTGGGTAATTGAAATCACCCATTATTACAGCTCTGTAATAATGATGCCTCCATGATTTCTTTCTGCAACTCCCAGTAGCACATTTCCTTTCAGAGCTTAAGAATATAAGAACAGCCCTGTTGGATCAGACCCAAGGCCCATCTAGTCCAGCATCCTGTTTCACACAGTGGCCCACCAGATGCCGCTGGAAGCCTACAGGCAAGAGTTGAGGGCATGCCCTCTCTCCTGCTGTTACTCCCTTGCAACTGGTACTCAGAAGCAATAAGAACATAAGAACAGCCCTGCTGGGAACAACCTTGTATTGTCACACAGTAGATTTTCTAGCTTGAGATTCTATCCCTTTAACATACAGTGAGCCCAAAGGATTAACACCCGAGATCCAGCTTGGTTTCTGACTGTTTAGCTACCTTTTGCACAGATGATCATGATCAGTGCGAGATGCTTCTCGTCGCCAAGTGAAGAATACTGATTAGTTTATTCACCAGGAGGAGGGGGCTCCTGACAATACCACCTCTCTCCCCTCAGCCTGACTTTTACCACTGCATGATAAAATCCATTTTTGTGTTTGGAACCTGGCTGGTTGGGAGTCCAAGCTACAAGATCCTGATTTGCTCCCGTTCATTTCCAGATTTGACATTATTCTAATCCAAGAAACCTGGGTTTAAAAAGAGCTGGACTTGCCTGACTATAAGTCATTGTCCTTGGGTGCGATTGCGGGGAGGGCTAGAGGTAGGCCTCGAGGAGGTTTGGCAGTATTGATTTCTACCACGCTTCAATTCAGGTCTCTCCATCTTGGCAATCTGGACCACCTTGCTATGGCAAGTCCGGGTTGACATTTGAGATACTTCTGTTGTATTGATGAATGTCTATATCCCACCTACCAGAACATAGGCAGAAACTGGAGCGATCTGGCAGTGACTAGAGACCTTCATTAATGAGATTCAATGAATTATCATGACTCTCATTTAATCGTAGCAGGGGATTTTAATGCCAGGATTGGTCTGGATGATAATTCCCTTTTCGCTAAATTTCATCAGTGCCCTTCTGCCTGTGATATTCCTTTTCCCCTCCTCTGTAGAAAATCTAAAGATTTATTGGGGAACTTTTCAGGTTTAAACCTCATTAAGACCTTTAGAAGGGTGGATCTCCATCTACTCAATGGGGCCACAGCCACTGACTTCTTGGCTGAATTTACTAACTGGGCATGTTTAAATCCTTCTCTTTTAGACTATATGGCCGTATCCTGCAATTTATTACCATTTTTAGGGGATTTTCGGATGATTACTCGGTCTGGGAGCGATCGTTCCCCTTTGATGTTATCCTTGGTATGGAGGGAGCCGGCTCATCTTGAGGGTTGCCAGGCTTCCATTAATGAAGAGGAGCCAGGTCTGGCTAGGGTGAAATGGTCCTTGGCGATACAACAACGTGTTGATACTCTTCTGTTGACAGTGGCGGCTTCCAACCTTCGGGTGGACCTAATTGTAGGACAGCCTAATGGCACTGACACCTTTTTTTTTTAAGAGCTATATAAGCATCTGGTTGATCTACTTATGCTAGTTCTAGCCAATACAATTCCCATTTCCAATAAGACTGTTAAATATACAGTGAGGGAAATAAGTATTTGATCCCCTGCTGATTTTGTCCGTTTGCCCTCTGACACAGAAATGACCAGGCTGTAATTGGAATGGTAGGTTTATTGTAGCTGTGAGAGACGGAATAACAACAAACAAACCTTCAAAAGCCCAGTGCCCAAAAGTCAGCGATGGATTTGCATTGTAGTGAGGGAAATAAGTATTCGATCCCCTATCAACCAGCAAGATTTCAGGCTCCCAGGTGTCTTTTCACTATATGCAGGTAACGAGCTGAGATGAGGAACACCCTCTGTAAGGGAGTGCTCCTAATCCCAGCTTGCTACAGTACCTGTATAAAAGACACCTGTCCATAGAAGCAAGCAATCACTCAGCTTCCAAACTCACCACCATGCCCAAGACCAAAGAGCTGTCGAAGGATGTCAGGGACAAGGTTGTAGACCTGCACAAGGCTGGACTGGGCTACAAGACTATCACCAAGCAGCTTGGTGAGAAGGTGACTACAGCTGGCACGATAACTTGCAAATGGAAGAAACACAAAACAACTGTCAATCTCCCTCGGTCTGGGGCTCCATGCAAGATCTCACCTCGTGGAGTTGCAATGCATGAGAACAGTGACAAAGCAGCCCAGAACTACACGGGGGGGACTTGTCAATGATCTCAGGGCAGCTGGAACCATAGTCACCAAGAAAACAATTGGTAACACACTATGCCGTGAAGGACTGAAATCTTGCAGTGCCCGCAAGGTCACCCTGCTCAAGGCAGCACATGTACAGGCCCGTCTGCAGTTTGCCAATGCACATCTGAATGATCCAGAGAAGAACTGGGCGAAAGTGTTGTGTTCAGATGAGACCAAAATCGAGCTCTTTGGCATCAACTCAACTCGCCGTGTGTGGAAGAGGAGGAATGCTGCCTATGAGCCCAAGAACACCATCCCCACCGTCAAACATGGAGGTGGACACATTATGCTTTGGGGGTGTTTTTCTGCTAAGGGGACAGGACACCTTCACCACATCGAAGGGACGATGGACGGGACCATGTACCGTCAGATCTTGGGTGAGCACCTCCTTCCCTCAGCCAGGGCATTGAGAATGGGTCGTGGATGGGTATTCCAGCATGACAATGACCCAAAACACACAGCCAAAGCAACAAAGGAGTGGCTCAAGAAGAAGCACATGAAGGTCCTGGAGTGGCCCAGTCAGTCTCCAGACCTTAATCCCATAGAAAATCTGTGGAGGGAGCTGAAGGTTCGGGTTGCCAAACATCAGCCTCGAAACCTTTCTGACTTGGAGAGGATCTGCAAAGAGGAGTGGGACAACATCCCTCCTGGGTTGTGTGCAAACCTGGTGGCCAACTACAAGCAACGTCTGACCTCTGTGATTGCCAACAAGGGTTTTTCCACCAAGTACTAAGACATCTTTTGTGAAGGGATCGAATACTTATTTCCCTCACTACAATGCAAATCCATCGCTGACTTTTGGGCACTGGGCTTTTGAGGGTTTGTTTGTTGTTATTCCGTCTCTCACAGCTACAATAAACCTACCATTCCAATTATAGCCTGGTCATTTCTGTGTCAGGGGGAAATGGACAAAATCAGCAGGGGATCAAATACTTATTTCCCTCACTGTACCTCCTATACCTGGTTTGACCACGATTGTCTGGAGGCCAAAAGAAAGTTAGTCCATACATTTAAATCTTACACTGAGGGCCCTACGAATATTTTGGCCCAGACCTTAGTAACTTTGAAGAAGCAGTATAAGAAATTATTGAGAAATAAGAAATTACAGGCCAAGAAAGCAGAATGGGCTGACTTGATTGGTGCCTCCAAACTTAAGAACCAGACTAAATTTTGGCATTTGGTCTCACGCCCTATAGTGAGGGTTCCTTCTGTTTTCAATTTAATTATCCCAGCCAGGGTATGGGAATGCCATTTTTTGGCACTATACAGAAAGGAGGGTCCCTCTACAGTTATTCTGGATTATAATGTTGATCAACTACCAGGTTGGAGTCCGGTTTCCGTTTCTGAAATTGAGAGCTTAGTTAAGAAATGCAAGGTGGGCAAGGCCCCAGGGTCAGACTACATTACAATCGAAATTAGACGTAACAATATGGAATGGTGGGCCCCTTTATTAGCCTCGTTATTTACCTTTATTGACTCGACCACCAAAATTCCTGAAGATTGGGGCACTGCAATAATTATCCCAATTTATTAAAAAGGGACTAGAGATGTTTCCAGCAATTATCGGCAGATTAGTTTGCTTAGTGTCATCAGCAAATTGTATGCCAGACACCTCCTGGGAAAATTGCATGAGTGGTTTGATTCTGATGACATTCTTTCAGCTGAACAGGCGGGCTTTCGTGAGGGATGTTCCACCATCCAGCAAGCGTTTACTTTACACCATCTAGTTGAAAAATATTCACCATCTCTATTTAATTTCTGTATTAACTCTTTAGTCTCCCACCTGAATGATCCAGCCCTTCACCCTCCTAAATTGACGAGTAGACATGTCCTGCTACTACTCTACGCAGATGACATAGTGCTACTTTCACAAACTAAAATAGGGCTAAGGCGTGCCCTAGCATCTCTGAGTTCTTACTGTGCTAAGGAAGCCTTAGAGATAAACTATTCCAAAACAAAGGTCTTGGTGTTTGCAAAGCGCCCAAATAACTTTAGAAGTTCTATAAATGGGCAAAGAATTGAACAGGTGAGGGTGTTCAAATATCTTGGGGTGGCCTTCCACTTTAGTGGGGGTCGTAAAGCCCACCTTAATACTGTCTCTCATAGCGCACAGCAGTCGGCAAATGCCATTAAGTCTTTTCATTTCTCAAGGGGTGCCCTTTTTGTTCCAGCGGCCATTAAACTCTTTATCGCTACGGTATACCTTCAGATTCTCTATGGTGCACAGCTTGGCCCTTATGGCAACTTTACTCCTTTGGAAGTAATCCAGACAAAGTTTCTAAGAGCTATTCTCCAAGTTCCCTGTGCTGTTACTAATGCTGCTCTCCGAAGAGAGGCTGGGGTTACCATGTTAAAGGTGAAAATTTGGCTGTGTATAATCAAATTTTGTTGAACCTGGTATTTTTTCCTACTGGCCTTGCCCCACTAGTATTAGCTGATAGCTTTACATCCAAATGGAAAACAGCATTAAAAACAAAGTTGCATCATCTTGGTACATCCCAGAAAGTACTTATAGGGTGGGGATTCTATCAGGCTATTCAATTTATCAAACAACGAGCTCTAAATATAGAGCTTCAAGAGGAATCTGCACGCTTGACAAGAGGGCTGTATATAGACCCTCAAGGTTTTAATCTTAAACCCGCCAATTATTTAGATAACATTCTAGTATCTAAATTTAGGAGAGCATTGACCCTGGCCTGCCTCAATGTGCTTCCTACCGCGGTCTTGGAGGGAAAATACAAGCGGGTACCTTATGCAGCGCGCCTTTGTCCCTGTGGTGCAGGTGAAATAGAGATCCTTTATTGTGAATTTTATAGGGATAGTCATTCTAAGTTTATTTTACTTTTGCTAAAGAATTTTCCGGGCCACACCGATCTTTTTTAAACCTGGGATGACTGTTAATGTGGCCAAATTTTGTTTTACTGTTTGTAAGCTCATAAAGCCTGCAATACCTAATCAAATATTTTGTAAAATGTAAAGATTAACTGGTCTATGACCGTAATAAACTCTATCTATCTAACATACAGTGCTATTCCACCCCCAACTTGCCCCTCCCTGTCCTTTCTATAGAGTTTATATCCAGGAATAACAGTGTACCACTGGTTCTCACTGTTCCACCATGTTTCCATTATGCCCACTAGTTTGATTTCATTAGCAACCAAGCATTCCAGCTTGCCCATCTTGGCTCGGAGGCTTCTGGTACTGACATATAAGCACCTGTACGCTGAATCTCTTATCTGGTGTGTGCTACCTTTCTTTTGGCCATTTGATCTCTTTGACCAGCTAGCATATCCTTCTGTCCCCTCAGGCCCGCCTTTCTCTCTGGTCCTGCTCGTAGAACAGGTAGCATTTCTGAGAATGCTACCTTGGGGGTCCTGGACTTCAATATGCTACAGAGCAGCGCAAATTTGGCTTCTAGGACCTACCGAGTGCATTTCCCAACATGCTTGGTGTTGGCATGCACCACAACAGCTGACTCTTCCCCAGCAATGCCTATCTAGATGCTGTGATGTCCTCAACCTTTGCACCAGGCAGGCAAGTCACCATGCGGTCTACACATGGGTCCATCTCTCTATACCCCTAATAATCGAATCACCCACTGCTATGAGGCCCCCACCCCCAGGAGGAGTATCTCCTGTGTGAGAGGATATGGGTTCATCATTCATGAAAGGGGTCCCTTCTAAGGGAGCATATTCCCTCTTCCTCAGAATGATGTCCTCTTTCTCCGACACCTTTGTTCCCCCTGACAGCAGAGGATCTGTCAGCCTGGTAGTGGATAGCTTCTACCATGTCCCTGAACGTCTCATCCATGTACCTCTCTGACTCTCTTACCTTCTCCAGATCAGCCACCTTGGCTTCAAGGGAATGAACTTGTTCCCTGAGAGCCAGGAGCTCCTTGCACTGAGCACACACCTTCGACTTCTGCCCATCGAGCAAATAGTCCTACATGCAACACTCTGTGCAATAAACTGGGAAATGCACCCTCCCCTGCTGGCTTTCTGTCTTTATGACTGGTTTTATTGGCTGTTTAGAGTATTTGGAGATTGGTTTTTTGAAAGTAAAGTCTTAGCTGAACTTGTCAGCTATTCAACAGTCTTTCCTCAGAATATGAAAGAGGGAATACTACTTACCTTCTCCTCCCACTGGACTCAAGGGGGCTTCTTTCAAGCTACCCCACACACTTCCCCGCTAAACTCCATGCAAAACTCCTATGACACCTGTTTGCTAATTCCTGTTCACTAAGTTCCTTGGCCGCCACCTCTTATGTAAAGAGTAGGCTTCACAAAGAGGCAATCAGTCAACAGGAGTGTGGCCCTTCCCACCAGATGTGACTCACCTCACCCCTAGCTGCCACCTCCACTCTCTCCAGGCAACAGAGAAACTCAAACTAAAAGCTGTGGCCACACAGCCACAAAAACAAGCCCTGGCAAAAAGACAAACAGACACACACACACTAAGACTTCTCCCCTAAAGAGATACCTCAAAATCAAAATCTCCCCTTCCTCCTGTTGGTTGGTCGATTTGAAGGGAAAAAAGCTTTAAAAAAAAAAAAAACCCCTTTCTACCTTCTCAGGTTTGCTCCTTCTCTTCCCAGGGTAGGCTTCAAACTGAGGCAATCAGGCCACAGTTGGATTTGGTTTTCTGGTGTGGACAGGATACAGGTCTGGGGGTGGGGAGAATGCCTTTTTGAGGGAAGGGACTGTTCCAGCAACCTTGAAGTCTATGGTAATTAGGACCATACTGAAGAAGCCAACCCTAAATCCATGTAATTGTAGGAACTGAAATAAATAAATAACTCCATCCACACCATCAGATGTGCTGCTCCTGGATGTTCTGTCAGATCAGTGTAGGTATAGTCAACCTGTTCTGGATGAGGTTGCAGCCTGGGGGATCCTGATTGATCCAGCTTTGCTACTTTCTTGGCCAAGTAGTGTCTGTAGTATTTTTCAGCTATGGCCAGTAGGCCAGATCTGCTTCTACCTGTTGGGGTGCATTATACATAGTGCTTTTTTTTTTTAAGTGTCCAGATGGTACAATTGGTGCAAAATGTGGCCGTCAGGCTGCTGACTGGGACTAGCCAATGTGCTCATATAATCCCAGGTCTAAAACAGCTGCATTAACTTTCAGTCTGTTCCCAGGCCCAGTTCAAGTTTTGGTTTTAACCTTTAGTGTTGCAAATGGTTTGGGATCACAGTATCTGAAGAACCTTCGATTCCCATAGCTGAGTCATCTTCCAAGACTTTTCTCTGGGTATCTCCATCCTCAGAAAGTTGTAACTCAGGAAAGGACTTTTCAGTGGTGGTATCCAAAATTTGGAACTTCTTCTCAAGAGATGAACTCCTGGCACCTTCTCAATTACCTTTCAGTGCCAGGCAATATCCTTTGTAAGTCTTACTGTTTTTATTCCCTCTGATTGTTTCAGTCAGCTGAGGTTCTTAGTGCCATGCTTTGGTTTTAACCACTGAATTTTTATTGTCATATTCCGTTTCTTTCCTGTTTAAAATTTTTGGGTTTTACCATTTTTGCCACCATGTACTAAGTGAAAAAGGTAGGATATAAATCCTTCCAAAAAGTCACAAAATAAAAAGCTCCTCCACTCAACCAGCTCAGCATTTCTTTTGTAAACATAATTTCTTCTCTCTAGTCTATAGTGAAATATGGGCAAAATTTTGAAAATCTTCATATACTGTGAATACATCAGTTATATCCTTCGGGAGCATCTGTTTCTGCTTCTTCTTAGCTCTCCTCCACCACCAAACCACCTGCACCCTGGCTTCCTGGGCTCCCTGTTCCTCTTTTACTTTGGTGAGAGGCAGACAGCAGCACTGGGAGTGTGTGTCTTTGTCAGTCCGTGTTTTTGTCTGATCTACCAGATTGCACTGTATATTTGAGCTACACTCTGTCTTCGCACACAAATAGCTTCTCACTTCTCCAATTAGTATCTTATTGGCACCGTTTTCATAAAGTATATCTAATTGAAAATGGCAGAGAGAGGCTGTCTTACAGGCTTAACAAGATAAGGAGGTAGGTTGCAGATCCAGCTGCACTCTAGAGGTTCTGGTTTGTTTCTTGGCAGTGTGGGTTAGATGTTTCTGAATTGCATAATCTAATTGGCAGTGAATATTCGCATCTTACTGTTCAGGCACACTGAGCAAGGTACACTGAAAAAGACTAAAATAAAGAATTGTCTTTGTCGATTTGCATTTCCTGTACCAATTTTTTTCAAAACATTTTGCCTGTGGTAAGTGAATGTAATACCCTTAGAGTCCTGTTTTGGACTTCCTAGCACTGATTCCTTAAACATTATGCTTAATGCTTTGTAGACAAAATATGCCCTCATATGCCTCACTGTTATCTTTAATAGGCCCAACACATTTTGGATAAAAATCTTTCAACAAGGGCACTTCCACAACATAAAAAGTAGGCGAAAACCAATCAGCCTCCAGTACACAGATCAGTAGCGTTATCATGAGACTGGTTGGTTTTAGCCTCCACTTCAAGCTGTGGAAGCGTCCATGATAAGGAATTTTGTTTGAAATGTGTTGGGCTTGCTAAAGACAACAGTGAGGCATCTGAAGGTCCCCTATCGTTTTTGTCTTGCTGGTTGTACCTTCATGTTTGTCATTTCCCTTTGATATTTTATAGGCTGTTTCTATGGAATGAGAAGTGGTGGAAAGGAGGGCAAAACCACCAAGGAACAGTTTTAACAGTTGGCCAAAAGTGCATATTTAGTAGGTCTGTGCAAATACGGATTCGGGAAATCTGATTTTATCCGAAATTGCCCCAAATCAGGGGGGAAATTGATGAATTCTGAATTCAGGGTTGTTGTTTTTAAATCGGATCAGTAAAGTCAGAATTAATTCTGAAATATCAAAATTAATTTTGGAAATACTTTGGAATTTCTGAATTAGCAAAATGAAATAGGATTTCCCCCCATAAATGTGAATAGGGAAATCAAAATAAAATCACCAAAAATCACTGTTTGGTCCTAGAGCCTTGAATTTGCCACACATGTGGGGAGGGGCATCAGGGCCCCCTGTAGTAAATTTGTGGATTGGTCAATCCTCTGATTGGATCATCATTACAGCAGCATGTGGAGGAATCTGCCCTTTGCTTTCATGAAAAGTGGTAACGGCATGCCCCTTCCCCCTGCCCCCTTTTATATTTCCAGAATGGTTGGGCATTAGGGGTGTGCAATTCGGGTTTTCAGGTGATTCGGCTCGGACCCGAACCGAATCACCCCTGTTCTGTTTTGTGCCCGAATCTGGGTCATAGGATAGGAGATTCTATCATAGCAAATGAGATTTTTTTCAATTAAACAACTCTCATGACCCCACTTTCACTTTTTCACACTTACTATGAATATGAGGAAGTAATCAATTTAGCACACTTCACCTTATGAAGACAAACCTCATAAATTCACCAAAATTCACCCCTCTGCCCAATCACTCTGAAATTGGGGACGGGTGGTAGCCTCCACCCATTAGGCACTATCTACCAGCCCAGCCCACTCCTTTGGGGCAGATCCACTTACTGCCCCCAATCTGCCCCAAAGACACCCAAACTTCAAATATTCCCAAAAAATCAGCCCTCTGCCCAATCCCCCTGAAATTGGGGTGGTAGCCTCCACCCATTAGGCACTACCACCCCACCCCACTCTTTTGGGGCAGATCCACTTTCTGCCCCCAAACTGCCCCAAAGTCACTAAAACTTCAAAAATTCTCAAAAAATCAGCCCTTTGTCCAATCCCCCTGAAATTGGGGTGGTAGCCTCCACCCATTAGGCACTACCACCCCACCCCACTATTCTGCCCCAAGCCCCACTTTCTGCCCCAATCTGCCCCAAAGACATGAAAATTTCAGAAATTTCCCAAAAATCAGCCCTTTGCCCAATCCCCCTGAAATTGGGGTGGTAGCCTGCACCCATTAGGCACTACCACCCCACCCCACTCCTTTTGCCCAGATCCCATGCTATGCCCCCGAACTGCCCCAAAGTCACTAAAACTTAAAAAAAATGCCAAAAATCAACCATGAACTGAATCACCCGAATTTTTCGGGTCCGAAATTCGGGTGATTTGGCTCGTGCCCAAAAAATATCGGGGGACATTGGGGGTGATTCAGTTCGGCCCCGAATCACCCGAAATTGTTCGTTTCGGGCACAGATCGTTCTGTGCCCGAAATTTTTTGCACATCCCTATTGGGCATACAGTTATGAAATCTGGCACACATGGAGTTCACACTGGAAGGACTCTGTCTCCCCTGCTCTGACCCCAGTCACCTAAGCTTTAATACCATCTGTGTTGGAGCACACTCAGAGTTGGTCAGCGGAGCCCAAGCAAGTGGAGAGTGATGGTGGTAGTGATGTTGGTGGTTGGAGCTTAACTTCGGGTGGGCGGGCAGAGCCTTGGAGGCACTTTGGTTTTGTTTCAGTGTATGTGGAACTAAGTAGGAGAGGTGGGGCAGTAGTCAAGAACAATAACACAGCAACACAGGAGAAGATACAGTTAGAGGGATCAGCAACTGGGAAGTTCTTATAATTACAGCATAGAATAGGAGTAGGAGGGACTCAAAATTGATCAGTGGAGCCCAGGCAGGTGGAGAGCGGTGTTGGTAGTGGTGTTGGCAGCTGGAGCTTGGCTTCAGGTGGGCTGGCTGGCAGAGACTCGGAGGTGCTTTGGCTTGGCACCATGCTGCAGGCAGGTGGCATGTTGTGGAGCACATTAAGAGTTGGTCAGTGGATCCCAGGTAGGCGGAGAACAGTGATGGTAGGCAGGAACAGACTTGTTCCACTGGCATGCGTGGGGAGTGTGCAGGTGAGAAGAACTTTAGAAAATTAAACAGCAAGTTGTCAGGGTGGCATGGTGAATGGGCAGGGTTCTACCAGGAAGAAAGCAAAGCGAGGGCAGTGTCAGTGGAATGCCAACTCCGGAGTTCTGGCATGGCAAGAACAGATTTGGGAGGCCCAAGGAATGCAAAGCAAAAAGAATGAAAGCAAAAAGAACAAAAGGAGTTGTCCACATGACCCAGCGAACAGGCAGAGTTCCACTGAGCAATCTTAAAGCAAAAAACTTGAAAAAGCAACAGTATGAACTACTTTGCACAAGTAGGAGCTAGAATGAAAGCAAAATTTAGGCAGTCAGTAACCCCAGTACAAGTGTACTAAGGAGAACAAAACACTGGGGCTGTACTGAGGTTGGCACTGCCTGACATCCTCTGATCCTGCCTACAGCTAGGCAGGGCACCCAGAGCTGCTACCCGCATGGAAGAGGGACCTCCTAATGGTGCAGCGGGTGTGGAGGAAATGGAGGTGCTGCTGGCAGTGCTGAGTCGGGTTGCTGGCAAGCTCCCCTCCATGGATCCCTTCCTCCACACCTCTGCCTCCCTGACCTTCCTGATCAGCTCCTTTGTCCACCTGGCCTTCTGGTCATTAGAGCCACAAACGCTGCCCTTCACATGAGGGTTGCAGATGCACGCCAGCATGTATGGCACATCCCACAGCAGTGGCTCTTATCTCGGCCTTATCCCCTCTTGCAACAGGGTGATGACGTGTTACCACTGAGGTGTGTGTGACCAGGAGCCCCCTCTTCCAAAAACAGCATCATTAGGCGTATCAGGAACTACCTGGCTGAAAAGGGCTTTGGGTGGCTCAGGATCTTGTTGGCCTCATAGAAGGGTTTGAGGACCACCACCAACTGGGAAATTGTATTCCAGTTCTGCCTGCTGAGTGCTCTACCAGCCTCAGTCTCTGAGGTCCTAACCACCTCATGAACAGCTCACACCTGCTTAGAAAGCCCCTGGAGTATCAGGTAGGTGGAGTTCCACCTGGTACCAGCATCTTGGACCAAGTGGTGCTCCTCCATCCCCAGCTTACTTTGCTTCTGCCGCAAGAGCTCCCCCCCCCCGCACTTTAATGATCCGATAGAAATGGCCACGATCTTTTGGCAGCTCTTGATCAGATGTTGGTGGTGCCAACAGATCCAGATGGGGATCTGAACCCAGTTCAGGGTGTGAGCTGTGCACCAGATGCCTGTCCATCTGGTGTCGCACTACGCTTACCATGTTGGTCCCCTGAATGGTGAAGAAGCCGCGGACCAGATGAAGGTTCCTGCCCAACCACTCATTGATTATTTTATTTAACACATTATTATACCACAAAAACCAGCATTTTTTTATCTACAATAAAAAATACCACTAAAACAAAATTAAAACATTAAAACCATTTGAAATTTAAAACATGTTAAAAGTGTTAACTATTAAAACTGTAAATCTTTTTAAAAGCCTGGATGAACAGATATGTCTTGACTTGTCAGAGATGGAGAGGCTCTTATTTCAACAGGGAGCACATTCCAAAGCCTCAGGGCAGCAACAGAGAAGGCCTGTCCCTGAGTAGCCACCAGACAGGCCAGTGCAACTGTAGACAAACCTCTCTGGTTCTAGGTTGCTATATGGATTATGTCAAACACCTCAGCATGGAGGAGGGCCCACCTGTATCCATCCCCCTGATGTATGTCCACAGCAGCAGTGCCAGCACCAGAAGCAGCAGTAGGACATGTGCCTTTACATTGCCACCAGTGGTCTGTCAGGAAGAGATAGGCATTCTCTCCACCTCGGCTCATCCAAATGTCGAATGTGAGGTGAATTGCAGTCTGCAGGCCTGCCTCCCAGAGACTTGCCTCAACCCTCTTCCTACATGTGTGATACAAGGATGGCACAACTTGGTGGCTAAAGGTGGCCCATGAAGGCACCTGGTAATGCAGAGCTGCCAGTTTCATGAGGCATCTGAAACCAGTGCACCCCACTGCCGCAAAAGGCTGGCCATCCATGGTGCAGTGAGTGACATTGTCGGCCCTTGGACTGCCACCAAACTCTCTGCCCCACTGCCTAAGAGTTGCCTGCTTACTCTTGGGCTGCTGCTTCATTGGAGTGAAGGGCCTTGGAGGAGCTTAACCCTGGCCAGGGGCCTTCCCCCCCCCCCGGCCAGGGGCCCTCCCAGGGACCCCACCTGCCGTGACTGATCCTTGCAATGCAAATGTGGCACAGGGTGAAGGTGGGCTCCTCAAACATCAATGAGAAGTGGTCCCACACCACACTGACTCTATTCTGCACGCAAGGAGATGCCTACCACTCCTACAGGACAGAAGGGCCATTGAGTGCTGGGACCTCCTCTATATCAGAGGGGGAGGAGCCACTGTGCTGGCTAGGAGGGCTGCCCTTCCTCAAGGTGGACAGTGAAGAGGCACTGCCACCCAACTCCATCCCAACAAGTTCTACGCCTGCCCCTGCAGAAGTACTAGGTGGAGATGGGATGACACATGCCTCTTCAAATGGCACTGGTGGCAGCATAGGCTGGGCTCAAGATCAAGAGGGGGCTGCAACATCCCCTCCACCCAATCCCTCCACTCCTCTGCCAGAGTGAGGGAACAGGGCACATCTCAGTTGGGGTGGGGCACAGAAGCCACACCCACAATCCTGCCCCATCCTCTGCCATGAGCTCTTTCTCTGCCTGACACTGCTGCCTTATACATGATGGCAAGAAACTGTTTTGCCACCTGGGCTGCACAAAGCATACTGAGCAACTGCACTAAGTAACTGTTAAAAATAAAAATTCAAATGATAATATATGCAACTCAATATATGAAACTCAAATATAATATTGTAGGATTGAAGGTAAGGCAGGAACAAGCAGAAAATAATCAGGATTATAATCAGGGAGGGTATGTGTGGTGCTTTTCTGCACAGACTAGTGAAGGGAAGGGGGGGTCTAAAGTGAATAGGGAGGGAATGAAAAATAAACAACTTTATTTGGATTTGAAAATGTGTTTTGCTAGCACACAACACAGAACACTCAACACCGAGACACAAGGAACAGAGCAAACAGGAATACAGAAAGGGTTTTTTAAATTATTTTTAATTTTTTTAAGGAGGTGGGGTGATAAGAAGTGGGAAGAAATTGAGGGGAGACTGCAACAAACAACCTAGAGGGGAAAGGGAAGTGGCAGTAAATCGAAAGTAATAAAGCACACACACAGAGTAGAGAATCTGAAATTTAATTTTTAATAATTTACATTTATATCCAAGGAGCCCAGAGTAATGTACATCATTAAATTTATCCTCACAACAACCCTGTGAATTAGGTTATGCTAAGAGATACATGACTGGCCCAGAGTCACCCAGTGAGTTTCATGGCTGAATGGGGATTTGAACTCAGGTATCCCCAGTCCTAGTCCAACACTCTAACCACTATGCCACAGTGGCTCAAGGACCCTAAAGAATAACCAGACAGGACATGAGGGGGAAAACTACAAACAAGCAAAAACCTATAGGCCAAAAAACTAGCACTTACCACCAACTGCCCCCCTTTACACACACCTGTTCACGAGGAGTCAGAAGCTAACGAAGGACACACACAGATCTGTTGCACAAGCATAATAAAGGGATCTGTGCCCCTCCCCCCACAGCATAGTAATTGGAAGAGAAGCAAGAAGCCATTTGATGAAATGCTCCCTGGTTGGCCACTGCCCTCTGCCACTCAGGAGTCTTTTCCCTCTGAAACCACTCCCATTGGACCTCTCTCTCTAGATTTAAATAAACACAAGCGAAAAACATTGAATTTTTAAACTTCTGTATTTTTCTCAGGCTTGCCCCCCCCCCCAAAAGACATGTAAAATACACTAAAGAACATGATTTTAGCCACTTCATTGAACCCTGTGTGACCATCCCACCAATGTGGACTTCATGTGTGCCAGATTTCATAACTGTATGCCCATCCATTCCAGAAACAGAAAAGGGGTGGCTGGTTCTGAAGGACAAATTTGCATCTGCATGGAAAGAGGGAGTTGAGAGGAAATTGGAAAGCTATGGGCTAAATATCCCAATGTTGAGTTCTAACAAACAGCAGAGCATAGTTTAGCAAATCATCATTCAGCTAGGCTCACAAGCAGAGGAGGGGAGAGGGGCCACATAAGCTTGCAACTCCACCATTGAATGAGATCGTTTTGGCAGGGGGAACAGAAACAGGGCCTTTTCAACTGTGGCCTCTCAGCTTTGGAATGTACTGCCAGACAAGCTTTGCCTTGATCCCTCCCTCAGGGTTTTTAAGAAACAGTTTTTTAAAGGCATTTGAGCTTTTATTCTTTGTTTCTAGTAGGTTTTTAATTTGTAAATTGAGTCTTGCTTTTAACAGAATTGTATATTGTTTTATTCGTCTTATTGTCTGTCAGCCACCCTGGACAGTATTGTACTGGAGGGATGGGATAATATTTTAAATAAATAAAATACACTTCAAGAAACATTTCTGACCCGATAAGCTACGATTTATTGAGGAGATTCTCAAGACCAGCAAGAAGCAGGCTAAGGGAGCCTACCCCAGTTTTTGCTGCCGCGCAGCTCCTCTCAGCAAACCCTCCTAATTCCCTCTCCCCTTAGCCACAGTTAGCAGAGCAAGCGCTCTGCTAACCTCGTCTTTTAGATCGTGTGTTGCTGCGGTGTAGCTCCGCAGCACGGCAATACACAAGGAGACCTCTGCCGGGAGGCTGAAACAAGCCTCCCGGCCCTGGCGGTCTCTCCAGGATGCCCCGTGCGCTCACTCAGGCATCCTGGAACTTCCAGTGGCCGTGTGGCCTCCAATCCCTGCAGCCCCTGCTGGCTCCATGACGGAGCCGGCAGTCGTGTGGGCGGCTGGTCCAGCTGCCCAGGGCTGCCTGAATAATTGTCTGCGGGGAGAGTGGGCTAAGCCCGCTCTCCCCGCAAACCCGCTCTCGGCAAGTCTCACTGATCGCGAGACTCGCCTCATTGTGTTATGGGAACCAACCCTTAATCTAAAGATATATAGTGTTTGTTCTGGGGTTCTTTGCCAAACGTTTTTTCCTTGTGCTAGCCAGTTAGTATAACTTTTGTAACAAAGTGTGTTTGAGTAGGGTGTTTTGTAAACTGCTTCCTATACTAAATTGCTACATTGTCTCTTATTACATGCTATGCATAGGTAAAGGCGGGTGGGATCTGACATATGAGAAATTTATATTATTTATACAGAACAGAACAAACCAATTTACAGAAAAGGCATTTAAGTGGCAATGTTATTTATTAATGTAGTGTGCAGGCTAATGGAATTACGAAACAGATTCACGTAAACCTAGTGGAAATCAGTCTATTTTCTCAATGCATGCTTTTAAAAAAGATTTTATTTATATTCCTGTGGAAAAAATATTTATACAAATCTATTGAAAGGTCTTGCTGCCAGTTTTGCCATCCCCAAAACAGTGACAGGACATGGATTTTGTTCAAGTTAAATGGGGTAGGGGTCCCCCCCCTCTAAGGGGTGTGGTGTAGAATTGGCATCACAAAAATTATATTCATTGTTGTGTCCCAATTCTTTTTACAACAAAATTTGTGGAATAGCACTTAGCAGCAATAGCACTTACATTTATATACCGCTCTATAGCCGGAGCTCTCTAAGCGGTTTACAATGATGTAGCATATTGCCCCCAACATTCTGGGTACTCATTTTACCGACCTCAGAAGGATGGAAGGCTGAGTCAACCTTGAGCCCCTGGTCAGGATCGAACTTGTAACCTTCTCTGTAGTGAATTGAAACTAGGGTCCAGTTAACACGTGCCTGCTTGTTATATGTTTTCTGTAGCATCGAGTGATGATTTGCTGTTGTGAATAAGCCATCACAGTATAATGGCTACAAATAGAATTTCTGTTGGATATTAGCTCCAATGCTTTATTTTTGTAATAGAAAGCTAGGAATAGGAGATAAAGTTTTGTTCCTGCGTGCATGACCCAATACTAATGGAAAAATTATAAATAAATAAATAAATAATCATCCGAAAATATAGGGGTTGAGACCCAGCGATTGGGGGCTAATTAATTTTAATAATAGAGCTAGTAATAGAGCTGGCCCTGACCAGTGCCTGAATGGGAGACTGCCTGGAAACCATGTGTTAGCTGCTCTGAACGATGTGGAAGCGCTGTGTACAAGTTTAAGCCTATAATTTTACACATGCACAAATTGGGAACCCTAATGAATATTGAGATCTATCAATTTATCAGTTTTGCCACAGAAAGAAGGGCTGAGGATCAGTATTGCTAAAGACACTCTTGCTGCTGCTGCTCTCCCCAGTGCCAGCCAGTGTGAGGAATCAAGCGGAAAAGTCATTATAGGTTGGTGAGCACTGACAAACCAGTGGCCAATGCCATGCAAAATGGCATTATTTAAGTTGTGGAGGGAAGCAATTTTCAGCTGAAGCTCTTTGGGTGGGGCTTCAATATGGACACCTGGCAAAAAGTCTACTTTGTTGAGATGCCTGATGTCCAGATTGCCACATGCCATGAAAGGAGCAGTGACTTGCTGGTGTGAAGCAATTTCCTGATGTCTTAAATTTCTATGGTGCTGAATGTTAGAGTCCAGAACCTGAGGAAAAAATCCAAGCTCAAGAGCTATATAGTTTGCTTGATCTCTCTGAGTCATGGCTGCAGAGATCCACTAACAATGATTTAGTCATCCAAGTGGTTGAGAGGTAAAAGACTGTTCCTGCCCTTTTGGATTCAGATCTACTCCTTCATGTTCACTTTGAGGTTTATAGTCATCTTCATTTGCCTCAAAGTAGCAGGATCTCATGGAGCTGTGCATCCTGATAAACTGTGGCTCCTGAAAAACCAGCGGCATAGGCCCTGGGTATCTAAGAGAGCATCTTCTTCACTACGAGCCCCACCACCCATTGAAGTCATCTGAGGAGGTCCGTCTCCAGTTACCGCCAACTCGTTTGGTGGCTACACAGAGACAGACCTTCTCACTCGCTGCCCCAAGATAGTGGAATGCGCTCACTGCTGAGATACGATCCTCCCCATCTCTCGCAATGTTCAAAAAACATCTGAAAACCCATCTTTTCGCCCAAGCTTTCTCAGCTTCCTAATTTTTTTTTAAGGCTTTAATCTCTGGTTTATTTGTAAATTGTTGAATTGTTTTAAGTTTTTTGTATATGTTTTTAACTTATTTTATGCTATTGTTAACCGCCCAGAGAAGAAAGTTTGGGGCGGTGTACAAATTAGATAGATAGATAGATAGATAAGGAGCGAAAGTAAGCCACCAGGTTTGAACCCATCCGCAGGAAGGGCAATCATCTGTAATGTAAACTGCCCTGAGCCACTTTAGGAAGAGTGGTATGTAAACTGAATGAATGAATGAATATGAAATAAAATGTTCCATCAGCCAGAGGGAAATGCAAGAAAATTGTCGTATTTACCACAAAATCACAAGAACAAGTCCTTCTCCTTTTTTACTAACTCCAATATACAGTCCAATGCAGTGTGAATCCAGGAACTCAATTTTTAGTGCAATATACTGCAACCTTATTTGTTTGTTTGTTTGTTTGTTTGTTCGATTTCTATACCGCCCTTCCAAAAAATGTCTCAGGGTGGTTTACAAAGAGAAATAATAAATAAATAAGATGGATCCCTGTCCCCAAAGGGCTCACAATCTAAAAATAAACATAGGATAGACACCAGCAACACTCACTGGAGGTACTGTGCTGGGGTGGATAGGGCCAGTTACTCTCCCCCGCTAAATAAAGAGAATCACCGCGTTAAAAAGGTGCCTCTTTTCCAAGTTAGCAGGGGTGTTACTAAAGTTATACTAACCTTGACACCTCAGACATATACTTTCTTGCTGGAGGGAGGGTTTCACCTGGAGAAACTGAAGGGGTAGTTATTTCATAAACATTTTTGTGACACTTTATCCTCCCTCAAAAAAGATTGCTCTTTCATCCTGCAACTTCCTTGTTGTGGGCATATATTATGTAGCCCTGAAATTGGAAAGAAGTTGTAGAATACCCAGTGACTGAGGTTAAAATGATGAGTGGAACTACTGTCTAAAAATGGCTTGAGACTGGCTAGTTTTGTTAGCATAGTGTTTTCTGTCAGCTACCTAAGGGAGCATGCAGATGCTATAGAGAAATTGAGCCAGGTATCCATAATGAAGTTCATAATCCCGTTGGACTTCATATGTTCTCCCCAGTTTATGAGTTCTGTGAAAAAGCCCTGTTGTGCACACACATTCCTCCATTGTGGTTTTAGCATAGATATTTCCAGAAATTAAACCAGGAGAACATGCCATAAGTATGATATCTCTGTGGAGAAGACTGCCCCTTATAGCCAAAAACTAACCCAGAAAAAGCAGCATATGGCCCACAATCTCCCTGCCCTTGCTTCCATAATGGAGAGGTTCATAACAGGAGATTCACATTCTGATCTTTTAGAATATTCCCTAGGCCTTGTCTTGTTATGAAAAACAGGGAATATTAATGTTAACTATTTTTGGTAATGTTTCACTCTAATTTAAACCAAAGTAATTCACATGTTCACAAAATGGTCTGAATGATATAAAGGTCTCTTTTAGCTAGGGACTCCAAAGCCTCACATTCTGGATTTTGAAACAAAGATTGAAAACATGCATACACATACAACATAGTGTGAAGTAGATGCCATGAGCTATGTAAAGCAGTGGGAAATACATATATGCTTGTGAGGGAACCTACAGTTTAATAACATTGTGGAGAAAGTGGAAATGGAACATTGGCTTGATTCTTTTATATTTATTTAGTACATGAAGAAAGTGTTTATTACTCCTTGGTATGGTAGGAGAACGTCATCTGTGACTGTGGTTTTTTTTAATCTTGAATATTTATTTATTTATTTATTTATTACATTTCTATACCACCCAAAATTTGCTTCTCTGGGTGGTTTACAATTAAAATAATTTAAAACATCAAATCGCTTAGCAATAGCAATAGCACTTACATTTATATACCGCTCTATAGCTGGAGCTCTCTAAGCGGTTTACAATGATTTAGCATATTGCCCCCAACATTCTGGGTACTCATTTTACCGACCTCGGAAGGATGGAAGGCTGAGTCAACCTTGAGCCCCTGGTCAGGATCGAACTTTTAACCTTCTGGTTACAGGGCAGCAGTTTTACCACTGCGCCACCAGGGGCTTAACAATTAAAAACATTTAAAACATTGAAAATTTTAAAACCCAGTATTTTTAAAAAATAAATAAATTAGAACCATAGATGAATAAATGTGTCTTCAGTGCCTTTTTAAAGGTTTCCAGAGATGGGGAGACCCTTACCGCAACAGGTAGCGCATTCCAAAGTCCAGGGGCTGCAACGGAGAAGGCCCGTTGCCAAGTAGCTGCCAGGCAAGTTGGCGGCACCTGCAGATGAACCTCTCCAGATTATCTTAGCAGGCGGTGAGGCTCATGGTGAAGAAGACGTTCAAGAGGTTCATTTGACAGGATTTCTCAAAACTTTAAACCTAACTGTCATTTTTCATGCTTTCAGTGCTTCTCAGCTTACCTTATAGGAACTTTGGTCTTATAGGCCTAGTTAATGCATACCAAAAAATGAAGTGGTAGGATCCGGAGCTAGTAGAGGGTATCAATGCAGGTGGGGGATACCATTGTAAATGCTTCTGTGTTTTGTTAAAACCAACAAAAGAAAAAGCACCCTTATTTGGAAGCTAGCATATTGGAGAGAGAGGTTCTAACCTGGCTTGCTCCCTGTGATGCTTATTTTATACTTACGATTTTTTTTCTTGTGAAATATCTTTCAAAAACTAGAACAGCACACTGCAGTGGTATCCACCTCAGATGGCTATACATGTAGGCCAGTCCTCAGCTCCCTATGACCTTAAGAGTTGTCATATGCTGAGATGTGATCCTCCCCATCCCTGACTATTTTTAAAAAAACATCTGAAGACCCACCTCTTCACCCAAGCTTTTTCAGCTTTTTAAATGTGTAGTTTTAATTTTATACTGTTTTAGGGCTTTTAGCTGTTTTGTTGGTTTTACTGTGTTTTAATAGTTTGATTTTAATTGTTAATTTGTTTTAATTATTTTTATCATGTTGTGAACCGCCCTGAGCCATTTTTGGAAGGGTGGTATATAAATTAAATTAAATTAAATTAAATTAAATAACTAAATAAATAAATAAATAGAATGCACAGAACCAATAGCACATCCATTTCAGAATCCTATTTCCAGCAGCAGCCAGCACTAGGTGATATCCTAGGGCAATGTGTGAATTCATTTTTAGAAATCACTAGTAACTTTCAATCTATTTCACAATACTTCCCATGAGGGTTTCTGTGATTTCTTTCTCTCTCTTTTTCTTAACAATGATTCTTCAAGGATTAGGAATTGCCAGGTTGTATTATTTTCATAGTTAAATGTGACACAGCTTAGCAATATGTATGTAGCAAGAATGCCAACAAATGCTGTGATTCATACTAGCAATATGCTGACTAAACTCCTCCCTTCTGAATAGGCTCCGAGTTTTGGTGATAGCCTAAGCAATGACGGTAATGCTGCAGTGGCATAGCAGTAGATGGTAATTGTCTGGTATGGGGAGGGGGGACTTGAAGCTGAAGGGTATGGCCTGAGATGGAGGACCTAAGAAAATAAATGAGTAAAGTCAGGTGTGCATATTAAAGTTGCCCTGAAGCAACTACTCACACAGTTAATTGCCTCTGATAAAGCTGACCTTGGCACCATTGTGGAAGCATTTTCTAATTTTGTAAGGACAAACTGTTCTAGAGCTTCTAAGGACTAAATCTAACTAACAAGCTTGAACATAGATGTATTTATGTTAAGAGAACATGTTTGTTTTTGTATATATTTGTGTACTGTACATGTTAAGCTATGCTGCATACGTGCTATGCATCTATACAGAAAAGGGGTTTGTGTGTGATAGGTAAAGGTTTCTTCTTTTAAGAGAAAGCTTCCCACTAGATACAGAAGCATTAGTGCTTCTGTATCTGCCCAATTAAGTGTGCCAAGGTAGGGTCTTTATTAGAAAGACACAAATCAAAATCCTAATGGCAAAAGGCACTTGATGGCATTTAATGGCCTCCCACACTATCATTTGAGTCTTTGGCTTTGACATTGATTCCCGCCCCCTCCTGCACTCCTTATCTTGGCATATGATGACGAGCCAGCTCTGCTCACATCTGTGAAGACTGTGTGGTGGCATGTATCAACCACATAGGATATGGAGGCAACTGCACTAAGCATGGCATGTGGCAACAGGAACGCTGCAGAAAGAGGTGTGCCATGTGCATTTTGTGACAGTGTGTATGCACGTTTCATTCAATCCACTGTAGTAATCTAAATGAGAATAGCTGAAAAGTACATGCATAATTTCATTCCAGACATAATCCATAATTGCAACATAGGCTATAATGCTAGCCACATTCAAGGGTTATCTTTAGCATAAAAATAAAGCTTTTTATTTGGAATTCTGGACATCTATTATGTGTGCAAACTAAAACATCAAAAGTTGAGGGGCACATACAAATACAATCTGATGGGCACCCACAAGTACAATTTCTAGTCAAAAAGATTGCCCGAACAGTATTAAGATTAAGAGGTCTTATATTACGTCTGTGCAATGTTTTGATTTATGAGGTGTATAAGTAAATGCTTAATAAGGTCTGCCTAAATGCCATTCAAAGCAATGGAATTTAGGGATGTGCACGAACTAAGGTGCACTGGTTTGGCACTGAACCAGTTTGGTTGAGGTCCAAACCAGTTCAGCACTGCAGAGAACAGGCGCTCTCTCTCTCTCTCTCTCTCTCTCTCTCTCTCTCTCTCTCTCTCTTTTTTTAAGGAGAGCAGGCCCCTACCCGCTCTCTGCTGCTGCATTCCTGCTGTGGTGGCACTTATCCCAAGAACCCGCCCGCGACGTATCCGCGCATGTATGGGCCCCATTTGCATGGTCACCAACACCATACATGGTTTGTGCACATCCCTAATAGAATATAAGCTGCTAAATTCTGTTTAGGGTTGTAGCAAAAGACTTTTTATGAAATTCTTCATTATATCTTCAAACTTAATTGTTGGACTAATAATAATTATTATTAATTATTTAAGAAAACTATAAAATAATTCAGTGTGCTTGAAAGGGGCTTGAACCTAACGTACCACAAGCAGAAGAAGAATAGGTGTTTGTGCTGTTCTATAAACTCTTTCACAGTTACTCTTGGAAAAGTGCTGCAGCACAACGTAGGGGGTGGGTTGCATTGCGTTGCGAGAAATGTAAGTAAGGAAGTCCAGGCTGCAGTGCTGGTGGCTATTAACATGCCTTGAAAAGAGCTTGTGCAAATGGAAGAACTCCTCTAGACTAGAGTCACTTTTCTAATGCAACGCTCTTCTATTCAGTCAGAAATAGCCCTTCCATAAACAGAAGAAACTTTCCTCTAGTGGAAGGACATATCTGGGATTGAAGCCAGAGTATGTGGTCCCCTTTATTATATCTGTTACCCAGCTATTTTAAAAAAATATTTAATTATGTACAGATAACTCATTTATAAATAGTTAATTAAACTTGGGCAAAAAAGGAATTGTCTCTCATATGGGTATTACACTTTTTGAAAAGCTGCTTTGTTTATCGATTTAGCTGTGAAAAACAAAATACAACATAGGCATAAGGCTATCTGAACTCTTTATTTGCCACATTTACAATATTAATAACACTGTTTCCAGAAGTTGTCACATCAAGTAAAATATCTTCATTCCAGACTGCCTTTTGGGGCCAAATTGAGACTGGATACATGCATTTAATAAATTGTAGTCTCAAGTAGTCATTTTTGTAAATAATTAGCTTCAGTGGAAGAATAAGTTAGCATATTGTATGCATCTAATGTTGCAAATGTACATACTGCAAACTTTCCTATTAATCAACAGTCAAGCACTGTAAGTTGGGTCTCATACATAATGAATTGTGCTTAAGCCTCCTGGGTTTCATTGATAGAAAAATAAGAGAAAACACAAGTGTAGTAAGCTTTTGAATAAAATTTAACTAGATTGCTCTGCATCCTGTAATTGTTTTGGAATCATTAGGGACTAGACAATTCATCTGTAATTTTGGGGGTAGTTTTGCCTTCATCTATCAAAGGAGGACTGTTTAAATGACATTAAGGTGTTGATGTAACAACCTTTGTTTATTTCCACATGGAATGTTAATAGTATATGTATTTTATATGTAATTTGCTCCATATAATACTGATATGAACCTTTTAAAGGATTTTGTGGGGAATATGTCAATGTATTTTTAAGTTTCATTCAATGTCACATGAGAAATATAATGTGTGTTTTCTAGTTTAAAAGTAATATATACATAAAATTTGCTACCTAGCTTTAGCAGCTGTTACTGAATAAGCGAATATTAATATAAGCATATCACATTTTTCATGCTCTGGGGTCACATGCTCTATGTCACAAACCTTTTCACTAGTGCACACTTTTTGACTTGTTATAAAAGAACTAAAACATGGGTCATTTAGATATTTGTGTAATTGGCAAAATAATGGATTTGATTCAGTATGCAGCCAGTTTGTTCTAACTCAGTGTAAACTGACTAGTGATACTTATCTGTAGAGTTTTTGAGTCTGATCGTAAACATGGTTCATTTGATTCTATGTCCATCTTCTTTTTTGGGTTGCTATACGGATAACTTCAGGTGTGTTTCTTATATTGGCAAGAAGAAGTGGATAATACATGTTCAGACCAGAAGGCTATTTTCTTGGCTTAACAGGAATTTCCTGACTTTGGGATCATTAAAGGTATCCTTTCCGCCATCATGCTATGCTGTATATATGCTGTCTGCTTCCCATGAATGCAGATCACCCTTAATCTAAGATTCCCATACAAAGAATTATCAAGAATTTATGATCTTCTGTCTTCAAGACAGCCGTAGAATCTGTTCTCAATAAAGCTTTGTTATTTTAGCTTACCTAAATAACCACTTTTTGTCTCTCTGTGAGCAACATCCATGTTGAAATACAAGCTACATGATGTTAGCGGTATCACATTTTCTGCTTGGTGATTTAGCCATGTAAGTATTTTGCACTTATTAATGATGTAGATCAATTCTTGGAGAGAGAGACTATCAGAAGTATTCTTTGTTGTGTTGTAACTGTAGAATTGATTTTACATTTGTAGTTGATTATTCTTTAAAGCATTCACATGAACCAACATGTCTCTCATTTCCTAGTATACTTGATGCATTAGGACTTATTTGTGTCAGGTTCATGATTTAGAAGACTTTACCATTCAATACAGCTATCTTGATTTAGTCCTTATCATGATGGAGTTGGAGCCTCTGCCAGTGTAAATGTGTGCTCAGGAAGGAGCTTTCTGGAGCCAGCCTAATGTGTTTGTCTGTCTTTAAAGCTGCACAAATAACTCTTGAGTAGAAGTTTCCCACATATACGTTTCATTGTCCACTTTAAGTCATACAGCTTCATAGGGGAACAGGTTGTCATATACAAGCAAACCTTGTTATCTGCGGATCTGATATATGTAGTTTTGCGTATCTGTGGTCGGGTAATTGACACCCAACTTCAGCATTCACAGAAAACAAATGGTCAATTTAGCATATCCGTGGTTCGGAGATGGCCAGAAATGACCTTGGACGTCATCTCTGGGTACCATTTTGTAAAAGGGAACCATTTGATGGTTCATTTTGTGGTTATTTTCTTCAAAATAAATTGCAGAATAATGGAAGAATTTGAGATTTCGGGAGTGGGGGGCATTGATGGATAGCTGGAGGCCTGCGGAGTATGGTAGGGCACTTTACTTCACTTTCACCAAATACACACCAATACATACCAGCCCATTTTTAGCATGGTTTCCCAGCCTCCTGGAAACTAAATGCCCCATCACCATTGATTCAATGCTCCGTTATCCTCAATTTCATTATCTGTGGTAATCTGCGGAAATGGAACCCCCACAGTTAATGGGGTTCACCTGTACAGCTGAATGAACTGGAAGCAGCTACAACCTGATCAATTTCGACCTGATCAGTTTCATTGAAACAAATCAGCTGGCTGTTAAAGCAGCAGAGAACTTCAGCTTCTCCCCCTTTTTCCTTACTTGGCTGGCTGGTTGACACATTAGAAGACTGAGATACCCTGCTCCAGATTTCTTCTAATGTTTGTGTGGGATTCGTACTCCAGATCCTCTGCACACAGTGGACAGGCAGCTATATGCAAGAATTCCATGAATTTACCTGCCAAAGAAGTAATTGCTGGTGGGTTGGAAGATAAAGTAAGTTCAGAAGGTGGCCCAAGTTAAAAAAAAATAAATCAAGAAATACTGTGTTATACCAAAATATCTATCTGTTCAAAAACGTAATACAGCTTGGGCACCGACAGCTTTACAAATAAAACATAAAGATCCCTTTTGTTTGCAGTTTTATTCTTCATAACCTTTGCATATAAAGGTGGGATTTGGGATTCTGGGACCAATTTCTGTGTTATCACACAGTTGTAATCAGTGACAAAGTGGAGGGGGGCACACTGTTGGGAAGCAGTCAGAGTCAGCATACATACTGCATGAACATAGATTCATATTTATACACATTTATTAAAAGTTTTCAAATTTGGTTGTGTTTCTGTGTGTGCAAACTGAAATGGTCATCCAAAAAGCATGAGGACTGCCTAAGTGATGGCTCAGCTACTCTTTCCTTATGCTTTAGTACAACCAAGCATTAAATTATGCTTCACTAGTATGAGACTACAGTTTTCTAGAACCCAAAATGGACTTTTCCTCTTTGTGTATGCTGACAGGAATCACGCTAAAAACGTGTTGGCTGAAAGTTGACTCTTTGCATATTTTGCTGTAGTAGTGGTTCCAATAATGATTGGCATGTGAAGATTGCCTTTTCCTATTTGGTTAAGGCCCTCTATGCTCACTGGTATAAAGCCAAGCAGCAAGTTTTTAGATTTCAGTACAACAAGACAAGGAGTCATTATTTGGATGCTCTGCCCACTGGGGAAAGTCACAAGAATTTTTGAGCAACCTTGTGCTGCTGCTCGATAATGATTTGGATGTATGGGCTCCAGTATTTGAAGCCCCCACTGTCATCCACATTGTTATTATGAATACTGCCTTTCCATAGTTATTTTGATAAAAATGAAAACAATGGCACAAAGCCTTTTATTTAAAAAGAGATGGGGGAGGGGGAGAAGACTTAACAATAATCTGGGTATATTGTCTATTGCCTTATTGCTTTATATTTCTATCAGTATATATCATAACACTCTTGTTAAATTGAATGTAATACATAATTCCTGCAGGATTTAAAAAAAACCTGTATGAGCATATCTGCCATGAATAAGTAAGTAATTCTAGGAAAATGTTAGGCAGTGCAAGTGTGTGTGTTTGCTTGTTTTGAGGGTAATTCGGAGGTTATAATCTATACTGTATGTTAAAAAATAGTTTAAGATGAGATTTACTACTATAAGCATTCTGCTTGTTCCCTCTTTAAGACTAGGGAACTGTTCAAAATTACAAGCTAAACTTTCATTGAGCCATATAGGTTGAAAATCAAACTACATTTGTGTTCTTCAGAGAAGTGGAAGGGCATTAACTAAGCCAAGCAACTCTTAAGGTTTTATATCCCCAATGAAAAAAGTAGCAATAAAAGACAATAGTCTGGATTTTAAAATCCAGAACTAATTCCAAGGGGGCACTGGGCTTGTGTTCAGATAGTAGCCTCTAATGCCACATTTCAACCAAACTAAGGCATCTTTCAAAAGATCTTCCTTTGTATTTATTTATTTTATTTATTTTTACATTTATATACCGCCTTTCATTAAAAGAAAACCCCAAGGCGGTTTACAAAAGTTAAAACATACAATAAAAAGGCAATAAAAACATCAAGCAAAAAATATAAAAACATATAAAAACAGGCATAAAAACAAACAGATAAAAACATACAGAAGCAGCAGTAAAAACGATTATGTAAAAGCCTGGGTAAAAAGCCAAGTCTTTACAAGCTTTCTAAAAGCCGTGATGGAGTCCAAGGAACGAATGGCCACCAGGAGAGCATTCCAGAGTCTAGGGGCAGCAACAGAGAAGGCCCTGTCCCGAGTGCACGACAGCCGGGCCTCTCTCATTGTCGGCACCCGGAGCAGGGCCCCCTCAGATGTCCTCGTCAAGCGGGCAGCAACCCTTGGGAGCAGGCGGTCCCTCAAATACCCCAGGCCCAAACCGTTAAGGGCTTTAAAGGTCAAAACCAGCTTTGTATAGGTAGGTCTTCTTCCACGCCCAGCCACAGTAGTTCGTAGCTGTCATTATTTGACTTTCATTAGCCAGTGACCAAACATGCCATTGGCCTGCTGGATGGGGGAGGCCCAGAAAAATCTCCTGTCTGCAGTCCTTCTGTCTTTGACAAGTCACTGAAGGAGAGGGGAGGGGAAATTAATTCTTTTGCTCATTAAACCCTTAAGCCAGATTACTTTAATATAAATACTATGCTAGCATCTGGAGCAGCGCTTACACTGTTGCATAATAGAAGCCATTCTGCTCACCCTCTCATCAATGCAGCCTCCAGAGTCACTAGAAAAGCCATTTCCATGGATTGGAAAAATGCAAACTTACAGTATAAGATGCAGCATGGGTAGCTGAAAGGGGAGGTGAATTCAAAGAAAATGGATGGAGACAGGAAAGAGTTTTACAGTGCAAGAGCATGAGTCTCAAAGCTGCCTTATATGGTCAACATACTTTTAAATGCAGTTTTAAAAAAATAGTGGCTAAACCTTAACTTTATATCAAATATATTGGCTGCATCCAGACTAAATTACTCTTGAATAATTCAATTGAAATTGTACAGGTTGGACATAACAGGTACAGGTTGGACATAACTAACTTGTACCATTAATTTCAGTGGGACTGCTAATGACTAACTTAGTCTGGATTTGAGGCTTTTCAATCCACTTTCAATCCATTCAAGCCACCTTTTTAATGACAAAGCAGAAAAGGGGGGGAGGTCTAATCTGTTGTCAATTATAATAAATATATCACAATAAGGCATATCTTATTTTGTCAGATTATCAGTATTTCATAGGCCTATCAGTATTATCAGTATTTAATGACCCAATGTCTCCGCTGTCCCTCTTTATGCAGTATGGATCATACTTGACATGAAGAAAAACTGTTTGGTTTAGTTTTTGTTAAAATATGTATAAACTGCACATTAACCCTTGTTTCTGAAAGGTTCTGGCTACCTAGCCCACAATATAGCACACCTGATTCTTCTCTTCAGACACAATCCATATCTTCAAATAAGGGATCTCACTTAGTGTGCATGAATATGTACAAAGAGAGCCAAATGGAAATCCATTAATTTTACAATTACCTCTTTTCTTTGACGTGGTCTCTCTTTTTTACACTAATGGGCTATGCGCCTGCGCAGAGACCTCATCGGAATCTAACAAACTCGATTCTCCTGCTTTGGAGAATCCCAAAAGTAGGAACCCCGCCCCCTGGCTGCCATATGAAGCTGCACAACTTTTCATCCCCTCAGTCTTTCTTCATCTGTGCTTCAGTGAACATCGTGGAATATCGCTCCTCGAGTGAAGTTGAGCCTTCTTATGGCGCTTGGTGCTGGCACTTATGCGATCGATATGCGATTGATATCAAGTGGACTACCACTCTGACTATTTGGACTATGTTCAGCCCCGCTATGGGTCTCGTTACTCTGATGGTCCCACGTATAGGAAACCCGTAATGATTGGTGTGAACCACCCTCACACTCGGAAGGGAAGTCGCATTTCTGCTCATCGCAACACTCCCCAGGGGATTGAAACAAGCATTGCAAACCGCCCCCCTCGGTTCCAGTGAGACAACAGGCTACTGTGCCTTTCCAAGAGCTGCTGGCAGGACTTTCCACTTTGGTACCGGACAAGCCAGATAGCAAACCGGGCTCCCCTTTGGGTTTGACGCCCATGACACTGGCTCCCCCGGAGCCCGAATATGAGAGCGATGCTACTTCCCAGGACTTTGAAGTTGGTTCCCTGGGCTCGTCCCCACTTGACATACAGTCGAACTCGAAGCCTGTCTCCCCATCGGAGGACTTCAAGTACTCCGTTTACATGGCCCGAATGGCTTCGGCCTTAAGAGTGAGCCTTGTTACCCAGCAAAAGGGAGAACTGGACCAGTTGTTCGGCCTTATTGACTTGGAGGCCAAGGTACCTGCCGCTTTGTCCCTGAACCCAGTGTTGTTGAGGGTCATGCGGGGTCACTGGAAGAAGTCGGCGATGTTTTCTTAGCCTAATAGTGTTTAGAGAATTTCTTCAGGGTGCAATTACAGGATGATAAGATTTTTTTGAAAAATCATCCCACCCCAAATTTGTTTGTCGTGGAGACATCCTTGCAAAGGACCAGAGGTCACAGCCAGTTGGCACAGAGTGACAAAGAGGGCAGAAATTTGGACTCCTTTGGGAGAAGGCTTTATTTGGCCTTGGCCCTCCTCTTGAGCATGGCCAATTATCAGGCTTATAACGCCCGATATAACCACTTTTTGTGGGAGAAGGCAGGTCCTTTCCTGGATCTCCTCCCACAAGACAAGAGGGATCCAGCAAAAGCATTTTTCCACAAGGCTATTCACGTGACAAAGCAGAACTTTATTCGGCCCAATATTTGGTGGAATGTGCGGCTAAGGTGATGGCCACATCTGTGGCACTCAGATGACATGCTTGGCGGCATTTGTCTGGACTGCACTATGAGGCATGTGCTAGGGTCAAGGACCTGCCCTTTGAGGGCTCAAGCCTCTTTTCTGAGCAGACAGGTGACACGCTCCAGAAAGTTTAGAAATTGAGGAGCACAGAAAACTCCATGCCATACGCTTCATCGACTACCAAACCACAGAAAACTGCCAAGTGGTCACCTTATCAACCGCAGAAGGCCCCTTCCCAGCAACAGTCGGCCTCATAATGTTCCTTTCATGGCAACAAGTCCCAGTCAAGATACAAGTCGGGCATCCAGCCCAGTAAGCCAGCCTTTCAAAAACAGCACCCAAATACCTTCCAAAAGAAGCAATGACTCGGGGTGCTTCAGGACTTGCCTGGCCCCATTCTCAACAAGCTGGGACAAAGTGACTACGGACCAGTGGGTCCTTACTATCATACGTTTAGGCTATGCCCTAGAGTTTTGCAGGACACGGCTGGTGTCCGGGACTGTGGTGACTCCATGCACCCCAGAGTTGGACCAGGAGGTCGCTGCTCTCCTGTCAAAGGGTGCGATCAAGAAGGTCTCCAATTCGGACAGCCCTGGGTTCTATTCTCAGTACTTTCTGATACCAAAACTGGACGGCGGTCAGCACCCTATACTGGACCTCAGGGCCCTGAACAAACATTTGGTCTTCAAAACGTTCTGAATTCTGTTGGTACCGACCATTATGACCATCCTGGAAAAGAACATGTGGATGGTTTCCCTGGACTTAAAAGACGCATATTACCACATCTCGATCCGCCCTCAGCATTGTTGCTTCCTGTGGTTTCAGATCGAGGGGATCCCCCATCAATTCAAGGCCTTGCTGTTCGGCCTCACGATGACACCAAGGGTTTTTACTAAATAGCTGGCCTCTATGGTGGCTTTCCTGCAAGAGCAAGGATTGCAGGTGCTGCTGAATCTAGACGATTGGCTCATCATGGCAAGCACCAGACATGCTGCCCTGGATGCCCTCGAGATCGTAGTAGATACTCTGTAGGATCTGGGCTTCCAAATATACTTCAAAAAATCTCAGTTGGAATCGACCAGACGGATTCAGTTCATTGGGCTGATATTCGATACAACCTTGGAAAAGGTCTTCCTTCCCATGGGCCACATAGATACTCTCCAGAAGCTGGCGGCTGCTTTCTTAGCCGGAGGCGCACAGACTATGTGCTCAGTGCAGCGACTGTTGGGTCATATGGTGGCTACTACATATGTGCTGCCTCAAGCGCGTCTTCGAATGCGCATCATTCAGAGATGGTTTCTGGACGTGTTCGATCGACTTTGGAATCCAGGCCATCTGGAGCGCACGCCCCCTCGATGGATACGGGCAGCGGCACAATGGTGGACGGAGTTTTGGCACCGGAGTGTCGGTACTCCCTTTCAAGCCCCTCAAGCCTATTGGGTGGTCACAACAGATGCCTATGAGCTCGGTTGGGGGGCACACCTAGAAGGATTTTGCCTGAGTGGACATTGGTCCCCCAAGGAAAGGGCTTGACACATCAATTATCTGGAGCTGTTGGCCATTTCAACACTCTCAAAGGCTTCCAACCCATGATTGGGGGTCATGCAGTGACAATATAAACAGACAGTACGATGGTGAAAGCCTACATCAATTACCAGGGTGAAACATCTTCCAGGAGCCTTCTGTTTCTGTCTCTGGACCTTTGGCATTGGTGCGTGCCTCATGTGATTCATATACAAGTTTCCCTGAATGTTCAAGCGGACACTCTGAGCAGAATGACGGTGGTCTCCCACGAGTGGGCTTTACACCAAGTTGTTCTCGGGGACATATTTGTAGATTGGGGAGTCCCAACTCTGGACCTATTTGCTTCCTGGGACAATACGCAATGTGCCTTCTATTGCTCCAGGGGATGGCAGGGTGAGGGTTCTCAAGGCGATGCCTTCGTCCTGTCTAAGATAAGCCTGTCCTGTGTGCATTTCCCCTCATTCCAAGGGTCCTGTGCAAACTGAGGGTTTGTGCAGACAGGTCAATCCTGATAGCCCCGTGGTGTCCGAGGATGCCTTGGATTCTGGCCCTGAGGTGCTTGCTGGTGAGTTGGAAATGCCTGACTATCCTACTGGACCTGATGTCGCAGGAGAAGGGACGGGCGCTCCACCCAGATGTTTCGTCCCTCCATCTGACGGCATGGAAGGTCCTGCCAACTTCCCATTGAGACTTAAGGAAGTTTTGGTTGCTTCCAGAAAGCAGTCCACACGGAAGTCATATGATCACAAGTGGACTTGTTTCTGTTCCTTCGCTTCCCTGCAGGGGTTTGATGCATCTAATGCATCTGTACAAGATATATGTAATTATCTACCGTATTTTATGGACTATAAGACGCTACAGACTATAAGACGCACCTTAATTTTAATCCAGTTTTTCAGAGTTTTAACATATTCAACTGTTATCAATAGTTTACAAAGCCAAACTAAAAAAATAACATTTGCCATTATTTGTAAAACCAAACAGACCTTTAAAATCCCAGAAAACTTTCATCTGAACTTTCCTTCTCCTCCTCCCCTCCCACTTCTTCTTATTCATCATCATCGTCCTCCTCCTCCTCCTCTTCATATAGAAAATGATCTTCACTGCCATCGAGACTGTTACTTATACCGCACTTCTTGAAAGAATTAACAATAATGGCATCACTCACTCTTCACCACTGTTTAACCCCCTCACATACTTGTTTGATTGAAGGTCGTTTTAAAGCGCCCTTTGGAGTAAATTGATGTTGATTTTCATCCATCATCCATTTATTCCATTCTTCTCTCATATACACTTTAAAGGGTTTATTTATTGAGACATCAAGAGGTTGCAGTTGTTATGTAAGTCCTCCAGGAATAACAGCCAGCTCTGTATTTCCTTCCCTTAATTTCTCTTTCACGGAATCTTTCAAATGGCTACTAAACTGATCTAGTACAAGCAGCGAGCTCTTCTTCAATAAAGCGCCTTTTCTTCTTTCCCACACTTTGGTAATCCATAATTTCATACCAGTCTCATCCATCCAACCCTTTTGATGTACGTGAACAACTACGCCCGGCGGTCTCTCAGATGGTTTCGGCATTGTTATGCGCTTGAAAATTGTCATTGGAATAAGTTTAGTGCCATCTGCACAACATGAAAGGACAACAGTGTAGTGCATTTTTTCATGCCCACTCGTTTTAATCGTTACAGTTTTATCACCTTTCGTGGCAACGGTTCTGTTACTCGGTACATCAAATGTCAAAGGAGTTTCATCCATATTTGCGATTTGTCCTAGTTCCACACTGGTTTTCTTTCGATGAAGAATGATAAAGCGATGGAAAGACAACATTTTCTCTTCATACTCTTGTGGCATTTTCTGCGATAATCTGGGTTTGCTTCGCATGCTAAACCCATGGCGCTTCATAAACCAGAGCGTATTCATGGCAAAAATTAGCCAGAGAGCAAAGCGCTGTGCTTCATAAACTTATAACACCAACCTACTCCACCTTGAAAATCTGTTAGGTTACACTTTTGCGCAAGCTTACGTGCGTGTATTTGAATCATCTTCGTTGTAATTCCAATGCCATTTTCACGGTGTCCTTGAATCCATTTCAGAACGTCATCTTCTAGTTTAGGCCATTTTGCAGTTTGTCCTCTATTTGCACATTTTGTCTTCTTCATTTTTTTCTAGTTCATCCTTAGCAGCCCTCCAATCGCGAATGGTATTTTCTGTCGGTGGAGGGCTGAAGTGTCGCTCTGCTGCCCTGTTCCCATGTTCTTCAGCGTATTTAATCACATTGAGTTTAAATCCTGCATTGTATGAATGCCTTTTCGTTTTCTCCATGATCGGTAACACGAAGGTGTGTGTACCGAAAAGTCCTGGTAGCTCCAGGAAAGGACTCTCAGCCTTGCTTCAGCGGGCGCCTCGAAGAAGGGCTGCTGTGGCGCGTGCGAGCGCGCACAGCGACAGCCGCCACTTTGAATTGGCCTTCGGGTGCCTTGAAGAAGGGCTGCTGCCTTTCTTTTTCCCTCGAAAAGAGCCCCTGGTGGCGCAGTGGTAAAACTGCCACCCTGTAACCAGAAGGTTACAAGTTCGATCCTGACCAGGGGCTCAAGGTTGACTCAGCCTTCCATCCTTCCGAGGTCGGTAAAATGAGTACCCAGAATGTTGGGGGCAATATGCTAAATCATTGTAAACCGCTTAGAGAGCTCCAGCTATAGAGCGGTATATAAATGTAAGTGCTATTGCTATTGCTGCGGCGCGTGCGAGTGCGCACAGCGATGGCCGCCACTTTGAATTGGCCTTCGGGCACCTCGAAGAAGGGCTTTTGCGTCGGGGGAGAAGGAGGAGTCCATGGCCCAAGCAGCGGCGGGTGAGCTGGAGCGGCACGGGGTTAATAGGCAGCACGGGGTTAATAGAGGGGGTTAATAGAGGATCTCCCCCTCCTTTAGCATCGGTACAGGCTTTGCCGGGGGATAGCCCCCTCCTCCTCGAACCTGTTGGGCAGGCTTACGAGTTTAAGGCGCAGTTACAAGTAAAATTGAAAACCAAAACCTGAATTTGGGCGGATATTTTTCGAGGGAAAAAGTGCGTCTTATACTCTGTAAAATACGGTATTGTCCCTTAAGGAGTCTGGTTTAAAGCTTTCATCCCTTAAGGTGTATTTGGCTGCCATTGTGGCGTGTTTCCCTGCTAACTGGGCTTCATGGTTTAAAGTTCCGGTGGTAAAATGTTTTCTGAAAGGTTTGACACATATGTTCCCAGATGATGCTGTCATGTCACAAGCCTGGGATCTATCAGTGGTATTGGCTGGTCTGCTACGACCGCCATTTGAGCCTTTGGCTTCAATTGATCCCAGTCTTCTGACCTGGAAGGTCGCCTTTTTGGTGGCCATTATCTCCATTACCTCTGCCAGGAGTGTCAGTGAGTTGAGGGCCCTGAGGGTTGACCAACCATACCTTCAATTCCCTAAGGACAAGGTCGTGCACAGGCCAGATGTCCATTTTTCCCCCCAAGTAGTGTCCGTTCATCCCCGCTCACTTTGCCCGTGTTTTTTTCCAAATCCTTCATCAGATGTGGAGAAAAGCTTGCATCGTTTGGATATTTGAAGGGTGTTATCCTTCTACGTTCAGAGGTCTGCTGAATGGAGGAAATCTCCTGCCTTGTTTGTTCTGTACAACGGGACACGTAAAGGTCTCCAAGTGTCGGCCCAATCCATGAGAGCCAGCGTGGTGTAGTGGTTAGAGTGCTGGACTAGGACCGGGGAGACCCGAGTTCAAATCCCCATTCAGCCATGAAACTAGCTGGGTGACTCTGGGCCAGTCACTTCTCTCTCAGCCTAACCTACTTCACAGGGTTGTTGTGAAAGAGAAACTCAAGTATGTAGTACACCACTCTGGGCTCCTTGGAGGAAGAGCGGGATATAAATGTAAAAATAATAATAAAATAATGTCTAGGTGAATAGTTTCCACAACTGAACTGTGTTATCAATTGGCTCATACGCGGTTGCCTGCAATGGTTAAGGCGCACTCTGTTAGGTCCATGGCTGCCTCGGTGGCCTTTGATTGTGCAGTCTCGTTGGACACTATATGTCAGGCAGCTACCTGGGTTTCACCCCATTCTTTTATCCGTCATTATGCAGTTGATGCCAGGACATGGAATGATGCTGTATTTGGCAGGATGCTATATTTGGCAGGATGCTGCAATCCATTTTTGGTTGATGTACTTGTTCTGAAATAAATACTTTTGGCAGATTACATATTCTTTCTGTATTCCCTCCTCCTTGGGTGCTAGCTTGTTATGTGCCCATTAGTGTAAAAGACAGAGACCATAGCAATAGCACTTACATTTATATACTGCTCTATAGCTGGACGCTCTCTAAGCGGTTTACAATGATTTTAGCATATTGCCCCCCAACATTCTGGGTACTCATTTTACCGACCTCGGAAGGATGGAAGGCTGAGTCAACCTTGAGCCCCTTGGTCAGGATCGAACTTGCAACCTTCTGGTTACAGGGCGGCAGTTTTACCACTGCGCCACCAGGGGCTCCATGAACCTGTTTTCCATGAAACAACTGAACCTGTTGTTCTTCGACATGGGCCACCATGTCGAAGAACAACAGGTTACTCACCTGTAACTTTGTTTCTTCTAGTGGTCATTTGTACTTTTACACACCACCACCACCCCATGCTCCCATGGGGTTCACTGAAGCTGGACTCCGTGACTAAGGGGATGAAGAGTGGCACAGCCACATATGGTAGCTGGGAGCAAGGTTCCCGCCCAAAGCAGGAGAATTGAGCTTGTTAGATTCCGATGAGGTCTCTGCACAGGAACATAGCCCGTTAGTGTAAAAGTCCAGATGACAGCTAGCAGAACCAAAGTTACAGGTGTGTAACCTGTTGTCTCTAAGCAGATGTACTTTGATCAGGGATTTAGTCTTCTGCTCCTAAGTGGTATAAAGATTTTAAACAAATATATTTTAATAATGTTAGTAATCAATTTGTAAGCATAATCATCATCAAGTAAGTAGCTGTGTTGGTCCATAAAAAACAATCCAAACACTACATTCTAGTAATACCAAAAGGACTAACTGAAATGGCAAAAATCTTGAGAAGCTAGCTTCTCAGTTAATCAGACTGGATAATAAGAAAAGCAAAGGAAGGGGATGCTGTGGACCTGATGAAATGCCTCCAAGAGATCTTCATTTTACACAAGTTGTGCACCCTCATCTTGATTAAGCTCTTTAAGTGCTGGACGATCTCAGACTGAGCCCAGCGCTTCTGAGATAAATAAGAATCAATAATGGATATATAATAATTGTATTATTATATAATATCCAGTATATTATGTATAATAATAATGCACTTGATAATAGTGCTACATGATCCATTAATTGCAAAATGGGATGCACATCAGTGAATTAATTTGATCTTTTTCCTTGGTGATTTAAATAATTCCACCCTGTTTGACATTTACCCTAAATATTAAGTCTTGCTCATTTGCGTATATGTGTGTGTGTACACACACATATACATACACATACTCTCTCTCTCTCTCTCTCTTTCTCATATTCATACAAATACAGTGATTTCTGTATCATTGGCAAAGTGAAGGCAGTAGGCAAACTCTGTTGAATACACAAATACTGAAATTAGCTTCTCATTTCTACTTCTTTCTTTGTGTGTTTTTCATTTGAATACTGTCATGTATTGCCAAACATATTTTACATGTTTGTTTACTTTCTAAGCCATTTTCAGACATGTTGAACACACATACAAGTGTATAGTGTACCCAGATACAGTTATTCATGCATTATGTTGAACTCAGGTACAGCAGTACACTTCCTATCTCTACCATGCATTAGAGGGGTCTGTACACAGGTACAGTAATTCACACAAAAGCACCTATGAGTATCGAAACATCTGTACAATAGAGGTGTACATGAATCATGTTTTGTTTTTAAGTTCGAAATCAAATTGCAAAAAAAATAAATTGAATTGGTTTATCGAACCAGCTGGTCATAGCCAGCCGGTTCAATGAATCAAATCAAAAATTCATGAAAAATGCATGAATCACCCATGGGGAGCAATAGCGAACTGAAATTACCCCGTTTCCCCCCATGGTAGAATATAGGGTCACAAAAGTGGGTTGGGTGTCAGAGTACCTACCTACCACCCAAATCACAAAACTATCCGGCAATCGGGCAATTTTTTAAAAAAATGTAAATTATTATCTGGGTAAATAGGTCAATGAGCCACCCAACCCACTTTGGTGTCCCTAGGACCTACCCATGAGGAACAATAGGTTGATTTGAGTTCCCCATTGTTCCCTAAGGGTGAAACAAGCAGGGTGCACATATTTTGCAACTCTGCTTTTCAAAAGAAAAGAAAAAAACACTGCAGAATAGAAGCGCACACAGTCTTTCCCAACACAGAACAGACCACCACATTTTATTTATTACATTTATATCCCACTCTTCCTCCAAGGAGCCCAGAGCGGTGTACTACATTCTTAAGTTTCTTCTCACAACAACCCTGTGAAGTAGGTTCAAAGATGACCAAAAAAGATGACCTAGGATTATCTGCCAGCCACAACACTGCAGTAGCATAATTGGCACAAGTTGCTCTCTCACACACAATTATGACTCATTACTTCAGCATCACAACAGCCGCCACAGCAGGACCCTTAGCACAGCAAACATAGTCATAAGCTCAACTACAGCAACATTTTCAGCCACATTTTGACTGAGTGGATACACCTTGCAATGCAGATTGCAGACCAGACCAGAGCAGTGAGTGAAGCACAAGCTAGTCTGAAAGTCAGACATGCAGCTCATCACAGCATTCACCAAGAAATATTAAACACAGAGAGAGAGAGAGCTGAAGTTGAACTGCCAATGTCCATTTCTCGCTACAACACCATCTCACAAACAGATCAAACCAAAACCACAATTCAAAGAAGGCAGGTGGCACCCAAGTTCTGCCCTTGTCAATGTGAGATCTAGCAAAATCAGATAGTTATAACAGCAAGCAATAGCACAGCTTTGTACTCAGTGCTGAGAAAAGAAAACCACAAAATTAAACCTTCCTTCCTTCCTTCCTTCCTTCCTTCCTTCCTTCCTTCCTTCCTTCCTTCCTCTTCTTCATAAGGACTCTCTCTCTACCTCCAAGTCCCTTTGAAATATACATTTTGAAATTCCCTCCGCAAGTGTTTCCCTCTCCCCTCAGCCATTGGAGGCACAGTTGCCCAAGCCAACACTTGATTTGTATGATAACAAGCCAACCAAGAAGATCTTAAGCCAATCAGGAAGGGCAGAAAGCCCACCAAAATGGCCACTTGAATCACGTGAATTGATTTGTGCTGAATCGGGGCTGATTCAATTCAACTTCAAATCAGCCCCTTCATCTAAGGGGCTGATTTGATTTGTGGTCAAATCAGTGAATCACCCCTGATTTGGCACAAATCAATTGGCACACGAGTTGCATTGCACATCTCCACTGCACATTTATATAATGTAATGTTTGAATAGGACTCTAGTTTTAGATATTTCTGTTCTATAGTAATGACTGACATTTCCACTGTTGTCAGTTTATAATAAATTTTATCAGGGGTGTAGAAAGTAGTTATAAGTAGACATTTCAGCCCCTCCAAACTTGAATAATATGTCATATAAGTAAGGACTACATGGGCTATTCACTCTAAACTGGAAACTGAGCTGTCTTATATTAACAGTTCTGTTTCTGATTTGATTCTCATTACTCCAAATACAGTTTTCCTTTGCTTTTGTGTTGGGGGCTGATTGGAAGATTCATTCTGTACAAGATTGTTCCATAAATATCCTGTTCTGTTGTTTGTAACATGTATTTTAAAAGAAAGAAAGAAACCTTGCGGGGTCAGACTATGATACTTACTAAACTAATGTTGTCATTCTTCCAGTACTGCAGAGGCCTTGGTTTCGTGTGAAGTATGTGAAGCCCCAGATGAAATGGCAGAGCCAATGAAACAGTGTGCAGCTTGGCTCCAGGCCTACTTCTGTGAACCCTGGATGATAAAGAAGATCCAAATGCCTCCTTTTCACCATCCACTGTTGGAGAAAGGTCTGTATATCTAGTAATGTGAAATGTAGCAATGCATATGCCCTTTTAGACATTCTCCCAGCCACATCAGAGACCCTTATCTGTGATCAGGTCTCACACAGATGGGAAGATGTTTAAATTACCGAACCATGAGAGGGACCATTGGTCCCTGGACCTTTCTTGTGGAATTAGCAGTGTGAGCATACACACACCCCAATGCAGTGCTGAGTCTATGAGAAAAGCTGAGTTGATTAGCACCTGCCCACGTGCACCATGTAGAGATGCTGCTCTTATATAACTGCAAGAATGTCTAGTCCATTGCATAGTGTTTTGACTCAATTAACTGTCTTAAAAGATCATATTCTCATCTTATTGACTGAAAGAGCAGCATGTAGTACTATAGTGCTATTAAAAGTTCTGGGGGTTCCCAATATCTAAGATTTCTTATTAGTTTTAACATTAAGTTTCTGTAGTTTTGTTACAAAACGGTGAACATTAAACAGCAATACTCTGACTAAAAGGTTTTTAAATGATTATGTCTTGAATATCAGTAGGAGTTTTATTTCTTTCAATGTCTGAGATTTTGAACTCTCAGCATTTTCCACCTGATCTTGCAAATGTTTCCATTAAGCAGGTGTGGGCCATTATACAGGTAAGCCTCTTGCACCAAATGTACCTGCTGTGGAACAGGTTAGCCCTGCACAAAGTGCAGATTGTAATATTTAGTGACTTTTTGCACCGCAGGTTCATTTTGGAACCCAGATATTGATTTTTCTCACTTGCGGGATTCTTAGAGGGTATGCTTTTCCCCTTTGTCTTAGTTTCATAACTGAATATGAAGGACTGAGGACAGGTGTGCATATTTTATAGCTTGAAAAAAGCGGTGTACAATAGAAATTCTGGCGAATACTTGATACAAGTAATACAATCCTTAGGTTTTTAATTTTAAAATTCCTTGTAAAATACATTTTGCATAACCCAAATAAAATAATGTTCTGAGTAGGATTCCTGCCATGGAATAATGCATCTCCTCATCTGCCATTATTTCTTTCAGCTGAGTGTCCCAAACTGTGATTGTGAGGTAGAGAGGTGCATGCAAGCAAGCAAGCAAGCAAGCAAGCAAGACCTTGACTAAGTTAGATAAGAGCAGTGAAGAAAAGATTCAACAGAAAGGACAGCTTATTATCTGAGAAGAAATTGTAAATCAATTATAATAGAGGGAAGGGATGCACTAAATTCAAATACAAATGGACTGATCCTGAAATCAGTGTTGCCATCAATGAATTGACAGGCTTAGCCACTGGAAAATATCCAGAGGCTGTCTTTCTCAGTAAAATGAGAGCAGTACATTTTCAAACCAGCTGGTTTGTTAAAGAAATGAAAAGAAAATTGGGTACCAAAAAAGGTTTCTCTCTGCCTGTGACTAATAGCAGCCCTCAGGCAATACTGGTACTCTAGCATGCTGTGTTCACCTCAGAATGAGACCCTTTGGAAGCCTACGTTTTTCTTTGCTATATTGTTCAGTCAGGTCACAGTGCAAAAGGTGCATAAACCTCTAATTTAGAGAAAATGTTTCCTTGCTATGCCTTAATTTAAGTCCCCAGTGTTGTGTGGTCCATAAGGCCTGTTGTCCACATCCGCAGGGCTTGGTGGACAATTTTTTTTAATGTATTTTGTTTTTATCTTCACATGCATTCTACCAACAAACTTCTAGTGCAGAATTAAAGGGTGAAGGGTCTTTACACATTCTCCTAGTAACTCAAAGTTTCTCCAAGAATGGACTGGGTATAATTTCTAGAGTTAAAGGTTCTTTTTCTGTGCCTACTTTTCAGAAGAAGGCCTCCTATACTTATCAGAATAAATGGCAACAAAGGAACCATCACTTCTCTGTGTAATCAGGTTTTAGAGGTACAATTGGGCAGGAATTTGTAAAACAGAAAACAGCCTCTTCCGCTTTGCATCCTTGGCAGCCATTAGAAACAGGGGGTGCAGCCAGAGAGAAAGTCTTGAGGACCAATTCCTCACTTACATTTTGGTGGGGAGGAAGGAGAGAAAGTATACATCTCAGGTTGGAGAAAAATAGAAGTTATGGGTTATTAAGTTTGGCTGGAGTTCAGTAAACTGAGGAGAACACAAGTACCTAGGGGAAATCTCCATCCCTGATTAGAAAAATGGCAAAACAGCCATTAGAAAGGAAACAAATAGGGTGCATATTTTCACTCTTAATCTCCCCCCCCCGCACCTGACCCCCACACATAACAAAAACCAAGTGTGTGGTGGCCTGATTTGTTACAGTTCATACTAATTCTCTGTTTCACCTAGCCCCTTTAAAAGCTGTCATAGCCACATGCACCTGTTCAGCTGTACTCTTCTTGCTGACTATTTGTTTGTTTGGTTAACTGCAAGCATCTACTCTGAATTATTTCCCTTGATTTGATTTCTCTACACATTCCAGTAACACCTGCATGTATAGTTTTTTGAGATGCATCTCCATCTCAAAGTTAAATGGAAGAAGAGCTGGTTAGTTGAGGTGGCTAAAGGCAATTCAGAATGACAGCAGAGCTCAAAGTAAATGAGCATAGTAACCAAGAACAAGCTGTCTCTTTACTTGCTGCATCATTTCTGTTTAAATCTGGCTGGTGATGGGATTTTTCTTTATCCATTGCTCCCAATCCCTTCACTTGTGCATATAATGGATGAGCCACTTATTTGAGAACAATCTTTAATGAAATCCTGGAGCACAAGTAATAGGGATCTACACTCTTCTGTATGAATTTTCCCACAGTGCCCTAGAAGACAGTCACAGTATGCTTCCAACTAAAGACGATATGTACCTGCAAGGTATTCATATGATAACTAGAAAGTGGCATGGAAGGAACACTACTGCATAGAGTTCTCACTGAAGGAAAGAGTGGTGACATCTCTCTAAAATAAAAATCCATACATTGCCAACATGGAAGAAATTTAATAGATTCTTCATCATTTTTCTGCCCCATAGCATCTGGAATGTAGCAGTATCTCCTTGTTAGAAGTACACTAACATGATTCAGAAATTCAGAAAATCAGCTAGTTTGCAGCAGAAATAACACAGGGGGGAAATGTCCCTGCTTTCTTTTTGTAACCCTGTTTTGGAAGAGCACTTGCCCATAGAAATGGAATACTAGGGGTCAAGTGTTTCTTGGATATTGGTTTTATTTTTGCTGTTTAAACGGAACATAGTTCCGTTTACAACACGGAAATGTACTGAGGGTAGTGGGGCTCCAGTTCAGTTTGTTGCTTATATATCAAAGTGATCATGAATGTTTGTATCAGAATTCATTTTCAAGTTCTGTACTTTCCAAACGTCTTGTTACAGTTCAAGGCAAGGTTATAGCATGCAACTGAAGCAGGAATATTTCTGTTGTTTAAAAATATTATTGAGAGGTAATTGCTAAAATAAGAAAATCATTTAGTGTATTGGGATCATTGTTAACTATTATATTTATTCCCTTGCTTTAAATTAAAACTTTAAAATGTTGAGCGTCATGAGATATATTACCCAGTGAAGCTGGAAGGTTTTAAGCCTTCAGATGCCATTTTATCGATTGCAACATGGTAGCAACTCCAGTACTCAAATTAAGTGGAAAAGAAACAGCTGGTGGAAAAATGTAATTCTTTAAAGCTTAGAGCCCAGTGAACTACTTTTCGGGGGCACTGGAAATATAGGTCTGTTGCTTTTCATAGTGGAAGAAGTGAGGGAACAGGGGGTGGGGGGAAAGCACTGATCAAAAGAGCAGGATGAGATAGAAGACACCCATGAATTTAAAGACCCTGGTGCAAACTGTCAGATGTATTGAATCAATATAGAGAGGTCACTCCATGGCAAGCCTGAACAGTTTACATAACAGGAAGTGGATACTGCTGTACATCTCAGTGTTTTGTAATCTGAAGAGGAAAGGAGACCCTTGAAATTGGGAGTGGGAGAAAACATAGAAGCATAATGTTTATCCAGTTGCAAACACTTCCAAAGGTAGCATTAAGCATGGAAAACATTTACAAAAATAGCTTTAAAAAGATTTATTGGAAGTCTTTCATTTCTAGAACAGAATAATAAACCTAGAACTAACAATTAAATGCACCACTTTAGTGCTATTGAAGGATTAGTGTTCTTTGCTACTTTCTGACTTGTTCATTTGCTACTGTTGTATCCTTTTTAGAAATGACTTGTGTGAAGTGTATGCTGCGTAGCTTTTATACCAGTACCTCACTGGAAAAAACTATGGTGCACCTTATTTAGTACTATGACCTTCATAAAGCCAAAAGGCAAATTTGGGAATTGTACCGTCTGAGAAGACATTAAAATGGTGACAGTATTTGGAGCAAAACTACCAAGTGTTCTAACGATACACAGCATTCACATATCCTCAAACTGTGACACTAGTTGGAGTTAGCTTTAACTCAGGACTGTAGGCGAGGGGTAAACAGCAAGTTTTATGCAGTAGGGAGTTGTAGCTTTATGGATGTCCTTAAATTATTTTCCATCTACATTCTTCATTTCTTAACTTGCACAAGTTCATTTATTGTAATCCTACTATGTGCCCTTCTTCTACTGAGTACCCAGAATGTTGGGGGCAATATGCTAAATCATTGTAAACCGCTTAGAGAGCTCCGGCTATAGAGCGGTATATAAATGTAAGTGCTATTGCTATTGGTACTCCTATCTCAGTGCTTTCTTCCAAACCCAGAGCAACCCATACTTGGTTAGCCAAGACAATCTGGTCTTCTCTTACAAATTCATTCTCAGATATCCCTTCTTGAACAAAACCCTTTCCTGCTTATCCTTCTTTTTACCATACATTCTCTTCCAGAGCTACTTGACAGTTTTAATCACTGCACATGCTGGAATTCTTTTCTTTCTGCTACTTTTATGATTCTCTCACAGACTGTAAGCCCTCTGAGCATGAATTGTGTTGCTCTTCTGTGATATACAATGTCTAATATAGAGCTAAACATTTGTATGTTGTTAAATTAACTTTCATTTGCTGCTTTGAGCCCAAATGTTACATATGAGAAGTAAGGCCCATTGCAGACAATGGAGTTTCAAAGACAGGTGTAACTGTCTTTAGGCCTTGAAAATTTTGCAAGTTTTTTTTCTTGGAGATTTCCCTTAAGCAATGGATAAATATTTACAACTTAAATTCAGTTCATCCAAGCTTCCGAGTTTGCTTAATGGCACGTTGTCTGCAAGATTACCCAATGTGCATTGCACTGAAACACTGCAGTGTTCAAAATGTGTCTAGGAAGTCTTTGATCAATTGAGCTGGGGGTAGGAAAATCCAAGCAGCTTTTTACAGAGATAAAGAAAATTAAATTAATGCTGATAAGGCAAATTAATACAGAAAACTAGATCTCGCATCATCATAGGCTTTTAAAATGACTCTTCTTAACCCCCTTATGTCTATAAAACATGACAAAGGTAATTGTGACAGTTATCAGGTATTAGAATTGAGGTGGTCATACAGCATGGGACCTAATTAACGCCTTGGAAAACTTACAGCAAAAGTGAAAATTATTATACCACTAATCATGTACAAATTTGCAGAAAATAAGTTTAGATTGGGCAGGGGGCGGGGATCAGATATGTTTCTGCTGCCACAAGTGGGGTTAGCACATCTGTGTTAGTAGTTTTATAAGGCAAGTGAAAATATTTTGTTGAATGAATTTTGATTTGAGAAAAATCAGTCTAGGAAATAACATTCTCACCCAAATAATGCTGTGATGATAGTCCTAGTCTGATAGAAGACAGCTGGCAAGACTGGAAATGTGATTGTGTAGATAACAGACAACTCTCAGTACAGAGATAATGTGAATTATTCATTCATTCACAAGTGAATGAATGCAAAATGTTATTACGGTCAAGACCAGCAACAATACAAAGAGATAGCATCAATAAGTAGTCGGGGGGGGTGGGTAATGGAAGAGTGGCACAAATATGCCATAAATGTTAAGTGATAGCTGCAGCACTAGTAAAAGGTTATCCTTAATTTTTAATTCCCTCATGTAAAGTGTTTGCATAGGTTTGGATGACATACTTGCACAAATCATGGCAAGTGTTCCTTTTTCATTGCATTCCAACCAGAAGCAAATTGTACAATTGCCCAAAATTGTAGGCTGACATTCAGATTAACATTCCACCCACGCATAATGGAGGAGGGGTGGTTTTTCTCCAATCTCCCCCTTTCCTCTGCAGCTCAATGTGCTTTCTGTAAATATGTACTTGAGGGTTGCAGGACTCTCAGGGGCATATTTTATGGAGATCCAGGTAGCTGCAGAGGGAAGGGGTGGCCAAAATTGCCCCTCCCCCACTATCCACAGGAAATTTTTTTGGTGTGCATAATTTTAGTCTAGATGTCACCCTTGGCCTATAAAATGCAATTAGCAAAAAAAAAAAAAAAACCCTCTCACATGACAGGTACTATATGAAGGACTGACTCTCTGTAAACAGCTCATTAAATTATTCCCCAAAAGACTAGTCAGATAAATAGAAAAGGTCTTTGCCTTCATCCATATCAAAGAGTACATTGTTAATGATGCTGCTCCTGGGGGAATTGGCAAACACCCCCTGACTACTTTGGGGCTTGTGTGGGGAACTAGCAAGTTTAGATGGAGGAGCTCATTTTCAGAATAAATTTGTGCAAAGTTTTGGTCATGGAAATGACTGACAGATTTTGAAGTTCAAAAATAGAATCAGATTTATTTTAGGGTTTCTGGGTACAGGAAGAAAATCTTGGTTAGCAAGCGATTATTAACTAACAGAATTAACAAGGCTAATAAATCAATAGGACTAAATCGAAGAGGCATTTTGGCTTGAGAGCTGGATTAATAAATCCACTCAAGGTTGACTAGAAAAATGGTCTTAGAGAACAGCTTTGGATTTAAAGAGAGCAGAAGGAGAGTCAGAAGCTTTAGAGCATAGATTAGTTACACATACGTACGTCCGGTGGGATGTGTGTATCCTTGTAGCTTGACCAATGTCGAGGGACCTCTTTGCTCTGAGACAGGTGAGACACGAGAATCCAAGAACTAGGCAAAATCCTAAGAGGGTCTGATCTCGGGGGACCAGTATCTGGAAGCAGCCAGGCGCACTGCAGAGATTGGGTTTGGAAGCAGGGCCAATCTGAAGGCAACAAGTGGGATGGGAACAAGAGTCCAGGCAAAGCAAGATGGCTAATGCCCAAATGCACAAACACACAGTGGGTGAATCCAAAGAAGAGACACAAAGTTTAGTAGTCTACAGGGCTGAAAAAGGCAGCATCTTGCCCTGAGGCAGAATTCTGACGACACCTTTCTGTTGCAAAAGGTGATAATGGTGATAAAGTAATAGATTGTGTCTGATTCAAACTTTGCTGCATGTGCTTCTACCAGCACATTGAGGTTAAGAAACTTGTGTAGGGTGGAATGAAATGTGTGCATCAGAGCTTATCTTGGGGTCAGGAAGGTCCTTGGGAGTGTCCAGGAATGTTTTAACAAGCTTCGCTGTACCCTTAGCCAGCCATTAACCCTTGTGTTAGAGAAGATGAGCCTGCTACCTCTTATCTTACTTCTTCCTGTGAAAGTGACAAGTTTAAACTGATCCAATGTGCCAACATAGAGGGAGAGCATTTGGCTCGTTCTTTAGAAGAATATTGCTTAATTAACGCGTATCTATTCCGGCTTCCTCACCTGGATTGGAACCAGGGAGGCGAGCAAAGGGATAGTCCTCCTGCAGTTGTGGGTTAAACTTGACCTAGAGCCACCTTTCCCAAGATACATACATGCCAAGTGACATACCCCATAGGAACATAGGAAGCTGCCATATACCACGGTCAAACCATTTGTCCATCTACCTCAGCATTATCTACACAGACTGGCAGCAGCTTTTCCAAGGCTGCAGGCAGGAATCTCTTTCAGCCTTATCTTGGAGATGCCAGGGAGGTAACTTAGGACCTTCTGCATGCAAGGATGCAGGTGCTCTACCAAGAGCAACCCCATCCCCTAATTTTACAGTGCCCACATGTAGTCTCCCATTCAAATGCAACCAGGGCAGACTCTGATTAGCAAAGGGGATGATTCATGCTTGCTACCACAAGACCTGCTCAGTTAGCTCATGTGAACTGAACGGTGAACTCACTATCTTGTGGGTTCAGAGAGACAAAAAATGGAAACTACAAGTCTGTAGCTCCAAATAAGGTATAGGTGAGTCCCCAAACAGTCTATCTGGGAAACAACATTTCATCCCTGTCAGACCCGGCACCTCCTTAAAGGGGATAAGGGGTCTGTAGGAGATCCTATACAAACAACCGAAATAAATACAACTTACTTCAGGTCCACTTCCCCATAATAGGACCTAGTAATATAGAGGCTTTCTCAGTCCGGTTGAGTGCTGACAGCATCATTTAAGGACACGTGGGCCATAGACACCATCTCCAAGGATTGAATCATAGAATTTGTAGGGATCCACAAAAAAAGGTTGTAGCATTCCCTACCCAAAAAGACATGACAAGCAGGGCCTGGTGTTGAAGGCCATTACTCCTACATAAGCCATAGAGACAATTCTGTTAGACCATAGAGGCATGAGTTGTATTCCATAGTCTTTGTAGTCCTCAGGGAGTATAACATAAAAACAGCCCTGCTGGATCAGGCACAAGGCCTATCTGGTCCAGCATCCTGCTTGGCACAGTGGCCCACCAGATGCCTCTGAGAAGTCCAGAGACAATAGGTGAGGGCATGCTGTTGCTCTCCTGCAACTGGTATTTAGAGGCATCTTGCCTCTGAGGCTGGAGGTGGCTTATAGCCACTAGACTAGTAGCCATAGATAGACCTGTCCTCCATGAATTTGTCCATCCCTTTTAAAGTCATCCAAGCTAATGGGCATCACCACATCCTGTGGCTGAGAATTCCATGGATTACTGATGTGCTGTGTGAAAAAGTACTTCCTTTTGTTGGTCTTCAGTTTCATGGGATGATCCCTGGTTCTAGTGTTGTGAAAGAGGGAGAAAATTTTCTCTCTGTTCACTCTCTCTCTACTCCATGCATAATTTTACACAATTCTATCATGTCTCCCTGTAGGATATAGGTGCCAGCAAATGCTTAAACAATTAAATGATATTCAGATCCTTTTGCATGAAGATCCTAATCTCCACTGCAGCCACAATAAAACTGGACAATGTGATAGTATGTATAGATTTGAAGGATGTTAACCTCTGTGACTCAGCAAGGCTAACATATATAGTAGGCTTCTTTTGGTTTTGTTTCAGCAAGCAGCAGCATCAGTATCTGACTTGGTATTCACAAAGTGTTGATTACAGTGGTAGCTCTCCTGCTGGTACAGGGTGTGTGTGTCTGTGTGTGGATGTGTATACACTCACTCAGTCCTTCAGCAAGTCATTGAAATATATCCTTACCTCAATGACATGTTCATGCAGACCAGAGAGTAAGTCATACACATTGGGTCTATTCCAGGCCTGCTCAACTTAGGCCCCTCAGCTGTTTTTGGACTACAACTCCTGTAATCCCTAGCCACAGTGGCCAATAGCCAGGGATTATGGGAGTTGTATGCCAATATCTGCAGGAGGGCCAAAGTTGAGCAGCCCTGGTCTATTCTGACAATCGGCAAAAATCGGGCTAGGAGAGCCTAGCCCGATTTTTGTCGATCGTCAGAACCACTGGGCCCGGCTTTGAGCCCAGCGGTTCTAGAGCGGGTAGCCCGCTTAAGAACCCCTGCCCCAAAACCAGGTTTGCGGAGCGCATGCTCCGCAAACCTGGTTTTCTAGATCGTGAGTAGCCGTGGTGCAGCTTTGCACTGTGCCTACTCACAAGTAGACCCCCAGAGGGAAGGTGAAAAGCCGCCTCTCGACTCTGGGGGTCTCCCCAGTATGCCCTGCGTGCTCGCTGGGGCATACTGGGGCTTCTGGGGACCGTGCGGCCCCCGAGCTCCCTAGCCCCCGCCGGCTCCGTCATGGAGCCAGCAATCATGTGGGCGGCTGATCCGGCTGCCCAGGGCTTCTGAGCGATCGTCTGCAGGGAGCAATCGTCTCCCCACAGTTTCGCCAAAAGCGGGTCTCACGGATCGTGAGACCCGCCTCATTACATCCATAATAGAAGACTACCTCAACTGAGTTGTCCTTCTGACTTGAAGAATGAAGAAGACTTCATTCTGGTCAGTCTAATTCATACAACATCTAAACAAGGTCAACAGAAAATCACGGCAAGTCATAGGTGTTCTTACCCCCGGACCTTGGGACTCCAGTCTGTGGCCTCCAAGGTCCAGGGGGCCTCCAAATTGCCAAGGGAGTCTCCTGCCACTGCCCCACTGCACCGAACCTCCGATTTCCCCCCATAGTTTTAGCTGCCATGTGTGCAGCCGGGGGATGATCCACACAGGCCTCCCCCCACCCACCGTGGCAGCCTGGCAGTTCTCAAGATCCACTGGGCCAGATGGCGGGGGGAGGCCTTGCGACAAGGGCGGTCTGGGCACCAAAACGACCTAGGTGCACCACAGCAGCAAGTGAGCAAAGTTTTTGAAACTAGGCAGAACAATAAAAAGAGACAGGGCAAATCAGATCTCCAAAGGATGGAAATTGCACAAGGTGGGGGCCACTAACAAAAAGGCCCTTTCCTACATGATGGCCAGAAGGACCTTAAGAGGAGTCAGCACACAAATAGGTGAGCTTCTCTAAAAGATCTTATGGGACAAGGAGATTCATGGGGGATAAAGTGGTTTTTTAGGTACTCTGCCCCAAACCATTTAGGGCTTTAAAGATCATCACCAACCTTTTAAATTGTGCTTGGAAACAAATTGGTAACCAGTGTAGCTGCTACAGAACAGGTGTAACATTCTCACCCCTTGCAAGTCGCAGATGTATTCTGGACCAGCTGAAGTTTCCAAACAGTCTTCAAGGAAAGCCCCACTTAGAGTACATTACAGTAATTCATTTGAGATATAATGAGGGTATAGATCACTGTGATCAGATCTGTATGTGGCAGGAATTGATGCAGTTGGTGCCCTACCATTAGTGACAGATTCAAATGAAAAAAGCTGACAAATTCTCATAGTTTGTCTTCCAAAAAGAAATTCAGATTCAGCGCACTGGCAGCTTCTTTTTTACAATTCCATATGAGAATAGGATTAGTAAGGAATAGTTACTGTATTGTTACACATTTAATGGATTTTTACATTCCTTTGTTGCTTTACCAATCCCATCATGCTCCAACCACTTTGTATAAAGCCCTTCATTGTGCCCTTTGTTTTTGTGTGCAATCAATTGATTACATCTGTGTTAAATTCTAAGGCTTGATTCGGTTTATTATTAACTCAACAGCATATTTTCTATTTGCTTCACTAAAAGTGCAGTTCTATGCATGCTTACTGGGAAGCAAGTTCTGTATTAAATTCAATGAGGCGCACTCCCAAGTAAGTGTGCAGAGGATTGTAGGCTAAGTACTGCTTGAGACCTTAGGCAACAGTGCTAAAAAAAAAAAAAAATCCCTCTTCTCTGGAAGTAAAGTTCTGTTGAAATCAGTGACACTCGCAAATAAATGTGTTCAGAACAGAAGGGAGTGGGTTGCAAGACATCTGGTGACATAATATGGGTATCTACACAAGTCTATATTTTAACATTAGATTAATTAAACTAGCAATAGCAATAGCAATAGCACTTACATTTATATACCGCTCTATAGCCGGAGCTCTCTAAGCGGTTTACAATGATTTTAGCATATTGCCCCCAACATTCTGGGTACTCATTTTACCGACCTCGGAAGGCACATTTATGCCTAGATAGGTGTCCACACAAAAATGTCATGTATGATGTGTGCCAGTGTACCTTGTCCCCTTTCTTTTCATTTTCATGTTGTTCATCATCCGGATAGGGACTCTCGTACACAGTGTGTCTTTGAAGAAGCGTGTGTGTATGTGTAGATTGCGGAGCTAGAGATACTGAATGGGATTGTGAAGTATCTTATGTTGTTCAAGAGGGCCATAAAAGACTAATTACTAACCTACTTATCCTGCTTACTCCTTATCCTTAACTTATCATTAATTTACTTAACCTACTTGGGACTACTTATCACACTTTGGCTCCTTTTTCCCAGTACCTCCACTCTCCATTTCCTTGATGGATGGCATGCTTTGCGGTTGGACCTCCTCTCAAAAATAACCTCCTCTTCCTACCTGCACCTAATTAGCTGTAGAAATTAGCTATTTTTTTAATAAATGAATTGATGAAATTTGTTGTTTATGGAAAGGGGCCTTGATAGTGGAGGTGGAGCAATTACTTGCGTGGGTAGCGTCTTGAATTATCTAAGCAAAAGTGAATTACAGTGAAGAAGGCCTAGTACCACTTTGTCCTAACATTCACATTAAAAACAAACAAACAGGAATTGGAATACCTAATTAAGTGAAAATAAGCTAAGTGGAAATAGAAATCAATCAGTAAAAATAAATCAAATAAATACATAAAATTAGCAAATGGGGTGGAGATTACACCAGTTCCTAGCACTGTTTATAGATGCAGATCATGTGAACAATGTGTAAACTGGGAAAGGTTTGCTGATTGCTGGCTCCATGACGGAGCCGGCGGGGGAATCATCTGGAGATTTGTTATGTGTTATCAGTATGCTGATGATGCCCTGTAGTGACCAGCCTCCCCTCCCTCTAAAGAGTTAAGAGGAAGTGAACCTTTGTCTTGACTGACAGGCTGGTGAACTCCAGGGTGCAACCAATTAGTATACCGGGGGTGGGGGCTAGAGAGCTGTTGCTGGGAATTCTGGGAACAAGTAAGGAGGTTCTGTGCTGGGGGAGCAAGAGGACATGTGGCAATGGTGTTTGCTGCAACACTATGACTGCAGCTCTTGGAAAATAGAACTGCAGGGGCTTGGTTCTCAACCTGAGTTTGGTGAGTTCAAGGAAAGGAAGCCTGAGCTTTGGCTGCGGTAAGATTAATTTAGGGGAAAGTTTGTTTAGTCAGACTTTGCGTTAGAAACTTATATTTCTTCATGTGTGTGCTTTGTATATCCCTGTTACTGTTCTAGGATTGTTTACCTGCAATGTAATTAAATAAGAAACACTAGCCTGTGCCCAGCCCTACCTAGGGCATTGCAAAAGTTTCTATGAACATTTAAGCGTGCCTAAGACAACCTATATTTGTAACCTACTAAGTATTTTTGAGTATATCTAAGAAAGCTAGAAGCCTCAGACGGAAGCAGTCTGTAGTAATTGAATAAAACTGTTTTTGTTCTTTTCTTTTTACAAGCCTCTTAGAGTTGGTTTTTAACTCAGGAAAAAGGTGTGGGGGGAGAAAAGGGGATTTCTCTGGTGCAAAAGCATCCTGAAGCACTCAGCAGCTATCGGTTTTCTCATCATGTGTAAGCCTACATGTGAAAGGTTTTTGTATTTATCCAATAGCAAAATAAAGAGAGCTTTCCCTAGGATTACACCCCGAGCCCAGGGAGGTTCAAGCAATGTTGATAAGAGAGGTGGTGGCAGCAGCATTTTAATTCTACCAGAAATATAGACTAGTTTAGGAGAAGCCTAGCCAGGCAGCTCTCCAGGGATGATTCAGCATTTTCCCCTCATGTGAGGTGCCCTGAGACAAAGGCTTTAATCTGCTACACGCCAAAATCTATTTCTCCATGTCAACATCATCAGGAGAAGGCAATAAGCTCCCTAAATGCCTGCCTAGAGGTGGTGATGGGCTGGATGAGGGATAATAAACAGACTGAATCCTGATAAGATGGAGGTACTTACTGTGTGGGGTCGTAACTCTGGAGACTGTTTTAATCTGCAGGTTCTAGATGGGGTCACACTTCCCCAGAAGGAACAGGTACACAGTCAGAGAGTGCTTCTGGATCCACACCTCTCCCTGGTATCTTAGGTTGAGGCAGTGGCCAGAGTTGTTTTCTATCAGCTTTGGCTGATTCACCAGCTGTGTCTGTTTCTTGACATGAACAACCTCAGAACAGTGGTACATATGCTGGTAACCTCCAGACTTGACTACAGCAATGTGCTCTATGTGGGGCTGCCTTTGTACATAGTCCAGAAACTGCAGTTGGTGCAGAACGCGGCAGCTAGGTTGGGCTCTGGGTCATCTCAAAGAGACCATATACTCATATACTAAAAGCAGCCATATACACTGGCTTCTGATAGGTTTTCGGGCAAAATTTATTATATATATTTTTTTATTTTAACATTTTATATCCCGCTCTTCCTCCAAGGAGCCCAGAGCGGTGTGCTACATACTTAGGTTCCTCCTCACAACAACCCTGTGAAGTAGGTTAGGCTGAGAGAGAAGTGACTGGCCCAGAGTCACCCAGCAAGTATCATGGCTGAATGGGGATTTGAACTCAGGTCTCCCCAGTCCTAGTCCAGCACTCTAACCTCTACACCACCCTGGCTCTCTCATACAAAGTGCTTGTTATAACCTATAAAGCCCTAAACAGATTAGGCCCTGGGTTTATTTAAGATAACGTCTTCTTCACCATGAGCCCCACCTCCCATTGAGATCATCTATGGAGGTATGTCTGCAGTTGACACCAGCTCATCTGATGGCCACACAGGTACAGGCCTTCTCTGTTGCTACCCCAAGACTCTGGAATCCCCATCTCGGACAACTTTTTTAAAAGTACGTCAAGACTTATCTCTTCACCCAAGCTTTTTAATTTGACTATGTGGTTTAAAAAATTTTAAGGTTTTTATTCTCATAAACTTATTTTATGTTGTATACCACTCAGAGACAAAAGTTTGGGGCAGTATACAAATTTGATAGATAAATAAATATATCCAGACATGAAGTCAATACAAGCAGACATGAAGTAGCATTTTGAAAATTTCAGGTGAGACAGTTTTTCCTAATGTGCTCTGACTTCTGCAGTCACAACAAAGGGATATCTATGTGGAAGATGTTCCCAGAAATGGGACGTGCATTTGTGTGGACTCAGAATTCACATTTCTTGGTAAATTAAGCTTTTCGACTCACTAAATCATGCTGGTCCAATAAATCACACCCAGTGGTGCTCTTTGGACCAGTTTGGACGGACCTCCAGTATGAGGTCTGGTCCTTTGCAGGGGAGCTCCAAATGCCCCCTGTGGTGGCAGCAGCCCACACTGTGCTGCCACTGACCATGTGTGTGGCAGGGCCTCTGCCAGCATGCCCTGATTTCTCTTTTGTGCGGGGAGGCACCAAGTGTGCAGCCAGCAAGACTGGTAGGGCCTCCTCCTGTCACCCTGATCTCTCTTCGCGCATGGGGGGGGGCATCCATGTGCGCAGCAAGCCTAGCAGGGTCTCTGCTAACTGCACCGATCTCTCTTCACATGAGGTGAGGCTGCCATCTCCGGCAGCTCCTCTGGGCTCCCGCATCAGCTGCTGCTATGATGCACCAGCCATCTCCATCCCCACAGCAGCTTCCGCCAGCTCCAGCAACACTAGCTGGAGCAGGCCCATCTCAGTCCCTTCACCTTGCCGATGCCACCAGCTCCGGCCAGGAACGCTCAAGGCAGAGTTGGTCTACCTCGCTGTGACTGCCTCTGGAAATTCTCCTCCAGCATAGGAGGCTCAATCAACCAACTGTAGCTTTTGTTTCAATTTTTTGAAATTCTCCCGCTCAGGTTTTGTTTGTGAATTTTGTGTTTGGGTGAGAAGTGGTGGTGGAGAAGTAACCGTTGTTGCTCTTTTTGCAGCTTTGGGCAAAATCAACTCACTCCCACCAACTCACTAAGTTTGCAGGATGTTTATAAGGGTGTGTGTGACAGTGAGAGATTTCCTCCCCCACTACCGCCGCCACGCTTGAGCTGCTCTGTGCTTGTGTTTCTCTGAGAAAGATTTTTTCCTCCGCTCCCTCCTGCCCTTGGAAGCTTCTCGGGTTTAGGGTTGGCTTAATGCTAAAACCTTTCTTTCTTTCTTTCTTTCTTTCTTTCTTTCTTTCTTTCTTCTGCTTTCTGATCTTGAGTTGCCATGTGCTAACAGATTGTGGGTGTGAATGCTAGATGGATAGTTGGCTTTAATCTGGTCTGTGATATTAAAAATATATTTATATACTGCTTTTCATCAGCAACAACGACAAATTATGTGTTGAAATGTTTCTGCTAATGCATACCTGCGCAAAGGGTCTTGTACATCTTTACATTCTTACAAATTCAGTTTCTTCAGTACTAGATCCTTTAGAGGCGGGGGAGTGGGGAAAGAAATGTGTGGGATGGGAATATGTTAAGCTGTGTGTTGAAATGTTTAAAAACAATAAAAATATTATTTTAAAAAATGTTTCTGCTAATGCATATTTGCAAATATATACTTGTTTTCTATTCTTACATTCCTGTGAGTTCAGTTGCTGATTGTGCCCTCAAGAATCCACTTGTTACAAATACTGCATGTGACGTGTGTGTGTAGGGGAATGATGCTTAACTTGTGGCAGGTGGGGGTGGAGGCCTTTAGGTGATGATGCTTAACTTGGGGCAGGTGGGATGGGGGCTCCAAGGCCTTTAGGTCCAGGCTCCAAAATTACACAGGTGTACCACTGTCCACACCAAATTCCTCACACAACACAGATCCCTGGGACCCAACTGCCTGTACAATGATTGTAAACAGGGGCATAGCTAGGGGAGAGGGGGCCCGTGTTCATCCCACACTCTGGCGGCCCCCCAGAGTGAGGGACATAATGAAGCAAATAGGGAGGGATGTTGCTGGAGGGCCCTCAGGAGCTGGGGGCCCATGTTCACTGAACCCTTTTGCTCAATTATAGCTACGCCCCTGATTGTAAAACTTACTGCACATCTCTCAAAATGTGTTGTCTGAATCCACCATAAGTGCTGCTTCCCAATTAATGCCACAGCTGAGTTTTTCCTGTGTTTGCCACAGTAAATGTATACAGGGCAGTTGCATGTCCCGCAGCACACCGTGGAAATTCTCCACAGAGCTGTGGCTGGCTGTGGCTTTCTGGCACAGGATCCACTTGCATAGCATAATGGCTAATAGACTGAGCTTCAAATCAGGACATCCCCAATAGAAATCTCACCTCTGCCTTGAACTTACCAGATGACCTTAGGCAAGTTGCACCCTCTCAGCCCTCTCACCTGCACTATGAAGATAATACTCATCTTACAGGGTTGTTGTAAGGATTACAAGAAGATAATAGATGTGGAGTACTTTGAACATTTTAAAGTGCTGTAAAATACTTTGTGCTATTAAGCTGCCCTTCATACTTGATTGTGAGGAACAGTGTCAGAACCTGGCTACCATGTAAAGTGCCAAGTGGCTTTTTATCATGATCTTTTTGAATGCAATTCCTGTATGCTTCTGCCTTTTGTCTCTTGTCAGGACTATTTTGAACACTTTGAGCTTAACAGATTCAGAAATCACAATCCCAAATCTCTGCATCCGCATCCCAAGTAAAGGTGAAATTGTGCAGTCAAGTCAGCGTCTACTCCTGGCCACCACAGAGCCCTGTGGTAGAATACAGGAGGGGTTTACCATTGCCATGTCCTGCTTAGTATGAAATGATGCCTTTCAGCATCTTCCTATATCACTGCTGCCCAATATAGGTGTTTCCCATAGTCTGTAGTATGTCCAGAATCAGTTTTTGCATCAAGATTATTATAAAGCCATGTATGCATATTACGTTCAGATTTCAAATTTATATTTTGGCAATACTATCTTTCATACACATGCTCACCCTCTCATTCTCACTGGCTCATATTTTTCCCTCAGTGCCAATATGAAGTTGTATTGAGTTAAGTGGCCAAGACATATTTGTCTGTCTGTCCCCTCATTCTTAACACAAGCATTTAAATGCCACTTTGGTAACTACATCAGTTGGAAATATTTAGCATGAGAAGTGTAATATAAACTGGATATAGTGCAATCATTGTTGTTTTTTTTAAATTGAGAACCATTTTATAATTTTTGAACATATCAAAAATATACAGTGTTGATTAATTCAGACTTGTTTTAAAAAAATGAAGATAAAGATGAATTCTTAAACTGTTTCCATGTTACAAATATATGCTTTTTTCCAACCTGCAGTTAAGTCATTTCATCATATATGTGAAATAGCCAATACGTTTATAACAAAAATAGTTTCTGAGATACTAAAGCATACTTTTTACTGAAAATTTGCATCTCATCCTCTTTTCTGAATAAAATATGCAAGAACTAACATAAATGGCATACTGTCTTTTTTTCCCCGTGAATTGGGTCTTTGATGTTCAAGAGGAGCCAGTGTTAAAGAACATCCCTAGAAGGCTGTAGAAACTGTTCCTATTTATGACAAATGTAAAATAGTACAGGTCTCGCTGAATATGTTGGTATCGTTAGTTTGGGAGCCGCATCCTTGAAAATAACTGTGGAGGAGCCAAATCGGTTTAAAAGAAGATAACAAAATGGTTTAAGCTACTTAGGTTGAATGCCAATTATATTTTAATATTCAACTGAGCATATTTTACTAAGAAAAAAGGCAGCATCGGCGCATGCATAACTCATTGGCAGCGTCGACCAGCTGTGCCACTCTTCTCTTCGAATCACTTTGTGCATTTTAGTAGCATGGTAATTTAGTAGAGAACTACCTGAGTGATGGCATTTTCAATGAGCAGGTAATCTACAGAGAATTTTTATATGGTTATGAGTTCTGCGCTTCAGCCTGGCAACACAAAAATACATCAAGACCAATTACGGTATCAACTTTCAGCGTGATACCCTTGCCACGCAAGTGCATGTATTTCTGCCCCAGGCATTTCAAATTGCATCTAATTTGAAATCTTTGGGGTTTTAATTAAATTTTAGAATATATGGAATTCTTCATTAGTACCTGCTCTGAATAGCAGATTATACTTCTCAGTCTCTCGTTAAAGAAGTAGGTTGTGGTAAATAGCATGTTCAAGAACTGATCATTTGTGGTGCCTGAATATTGGGAACAGAAATAGTAAGATGCAAAATAATATCAAAAAGATTATTAGTCCAGTGAGGGATTCTTGATTTGTATTTTAATGGAATTTTACATTTCTCTTAATGATTTGCAAATTGTCCTCTGATTATAAGATGCATTAAGATTTTCATTTTAATGGTGAGACAACCATTAGCCCCCCTCCCCCAAAAAAGTGTCTTCTTCTGGAGTGCTTCCCTGCAGCAGATAAATATTGAAACCATTAGCACCTTTTTGATGTACATTATAATGCTGCAGTTTGGACATGTACATGAATGACTGAAGATATATATATATATACACACACACTTCAAAGTCCATAATTGTCTTTACATGGGTGAACAATGAATTAAATTGAAACTAACATTACTTTCAGATATATAAGAAAAATTAACACCTCTTTACTGAATTAATATTAATCTGTGCTTTGATAAATGTTTTAAATCTAGCATGCTTCTAAATTTTGATAAGGGTATCAATTTTTTAATATAACTCATGATGTATTATAAAATTATGGCTTAACCTCAAATTATTAATTGAAAACATAAAGTATGATATGTGGGCCTAAGGACTCAGGAGTATACAAAGATGAATACAACAAATATTTATATACCACTTTTCAACGAAAGCTCCTAAAGCGGTTTACATAGTTATGAATAAATAAATAAAATGGCTCCCTGTCCCCAAAGGGCTCACAATGAAGAAAGAAATGTGAGATAGACACAACCAACAGCCTCTGGAGGCATACTGTGCTGCAGATGGATACGGCTAGTTGCTCTCCCCTGCTAAATGAAGAGAATCACCACTTTTAAAAGGTGCTTCTTTGCTCAGTTAGCAGGGGACTCTAATTTGTCTGTCTGTTTGTTTGTTTGATTGATTGATTTCTATACCGCTCTTCCAAAAATGGCTCAGGGTGGTTTACACAGAGAAATAATAAATTAATAAGATGGATCCCTGTCCCCAAAGGGCTCACAATCTAAAAAGAAACATAAGATAGACACCAGCAATAGTCACTGGAGGTACTGTCCTGGGGGTGGATAGGGCCGTTACTCTCCCCCTGCTAAATAAAGAGAATCACCACATTAAAAGGTGCCTCTTTGCCAAGTTATCAGGGGTTTAATTAGATGGACAAATGCTGTGCAGTTTTCTTGCCCCCTTTCCATGCCCCCCTCCCCTTCTTGCATGAAGAATTCTGCTTCTGATCTTGGCTTAGAACAAACCAAGATCTGTTGTAACATCTGAACTGGCTTATTCTCACCAGAATTTCCAAAATGAAAACTTAAGATCTTGGTTTTGTTTGTTGGAAACTCTGGCTAAAATCAACTTGGATCACCCGGTTCAGAGAGAACAAGAGTTCCTGGCTTGTTCTACGCTGGTGCTGGAAATATAATCTTTCATCTTCTCATGTGGCGGGGGGTGGGGGGTGGGAGTGTATGTTTCCTGATATCATGAGGAGTCAAGATTCAATCCTGCTTCTGCTTTACATCTGAACTGATAACTTGCTTTGATATTTAAATTTACCTTTGATACTTTTAATTTACACACAATGCAGTTTGTGAGGAGCTATCTCGTGTACCAGTACCATGGCTTGGTTTTCAGCTGATAAAGAAAAGCTTTGCTGAAGGTCTACTAAGAATACTGCACAGGATTTGTCCATCTAATTAGACAAATTAGAGTCCCCTGCTGACTGAGCATAGAGGCATCTTTTTAAAATGGCGATTCTCTTCATATTTATTTATTTATTTATCAAATTTGTACACAACCCCAAACTTTTGTCTCTGGACAGTTAACAATAGCATAAAACAAGTTAAAAACATATACAAAAAACTTAAAACAATTTAAGAATTTAAAAATAAACCAGAGATTAAAATCTTTTTTAAAATTAGGAAGCTGAGAAAGCTTGGGTGAAAAGATGGGTTTTCAGGTGTTTTTTTTTTTTAAATTGCCAGAGATGGGGAGGATCATATCTCAGCAGGGAGTGCATTCCACAATCTCAGGGCAGCGACCAAGAAGGCCTATCTCTGTGTAGCCACCAAACGAGTTGGTGGTAACTGAAGACAGTCCTCCTCAGATGACCTCAATGGGTGGTGGGGCTCGTAGTGAAGAAGACGCTCTCTTAGATACCCAGGGCCTAAGCCATTTAGGGCTTTATAAGTTATAACTAGCACTTTGTATTTTGTCCAAAAACCTATTGGAGGCCATTTAGCAGGGCGAGAGCAACTGGCCGTATCCATCCCCATCACAGCATGCCTCCAGTGGCTGTTGCTTGTGTCTATCTTACAATTTCTTTTTAGATTGTGGGCCCTTTGAGGCCAGGGAGCCATTTTATTTATTTATTTATTTATTTATTTATTTATTTATGTGTTTATGTATGTATGTATGTCTGTGTAAACTGCTTTGGGAACTTTTGTTCAAAAAGTCTGGGGAACATTCCTATACTAAGGAGGAGGAAAGGCACCACCAACTTCAGGAGGATGCCAGCATGACTAACAAGTAAGAGTCGGGGAAGCTATAAAAGGGAATACGACTTCCTTCAGAAAATGGAAGTCCTGCCCAACTTGATTGATTGATTGATCAATTTTTATACCACCTTTTATAAAACATCCCAAGTTGGTTTACAAAAGTTAAAATACAATAAAACTCCATAAAAGTAAAATTTAAAACTTTAAAATCAGTTAAACAGTAACCCCACCCCAAAAAAACCCATTAAAAATGACAAATAAAAGCAGGAAAGCTGAGAGACCCCGGCAGCTCCTAAGGGGTAAAAGCCTGAACAAATAAAAAGGCCTTTAGTCATTTTTTAAACACAGCCACAGATGTTACAGAATGGACATTCACTGGGAGTCCATTCCAGAGCCTGGGGGTAACGGAGGTTACTGCGTAACCTCTGTTAAAAGGTTAAAAAGATGTCCTGCGTGCATGACAGTTTAGCCCCCCTCAATGTCAGCACATAGTACAAAGGCCCCTCTTACAATCTTGTTGGGCTGGCAGAAATGAGGAGAACAGAAAAGAACATAAACCTTGGAAAAGGAAATGCAAGAGTTTGAGGAGCATATAGCTAGAAGTGTCAAGGGAAATAACAAAAATCTCTTTAAATATATGAGAAGCATAAAACCTGCCAGGAAGGCATTGGGACCCTTAGATGATGAGGGTACAAAGGGGATTATTAAAGAGGATAAGGAGATTGCAGAAAAGCTGTATGAGTTCTTTGCATCTGTCTTCATGGCGAAGGATACTGAACATATACCCATCCCAGAACTGAATTTTTCAGTTCTAAAGAACTGGAGGCTGAAGAACTGGGCCAATTTGAGTTGACAAGAGATGATGTTCTAAACTGTTTTTAAAAACTAAAAATTAACAAATCACCAGGGCCAGATGGTATCCACCCAAGAGTTCTGAAGCAACTCAAATATGAAATTGCTGAACTCCTAGCAAAAATATGTAACTTATCTCTACAGTCAGGCTCTGTACCAGAGGACTGGAAAGTAGCTAAGGACTAGAAAGTAGCTAACTCACATTTTCAAAAAGGGATCCAGGAAATTACAGGCCGGTTAGCTTAACTTCTGTGCCGGGTAAATTGATGGAAAGCATACTTAAGGACAAAATTGTTAAACATATAGAAGAACAGGCCTTGCTGAAGGAGAACAAGCATGACTTCTACAAGGGCAAGTCTTGCCTCACTAACCTTTTGGAGTTCTGTTCTGTCAACAGGCATGTGGATAAAGGTGATTGGGTTGACAAAGTATCCTTGGACTTCCAAAAAGCTTTTGACAAAGTTCCCCACCAAAAGTTCTTGTGTAAACTTAGCAGTCGTGGGATAAGGGGACAGATTCATGTGTGGACTGGTAACTGGTTGAAGGCCAGGAAACAGAGGGTAGGGATAAATTGACAGTTTTCATAATGGAGAGAAGTAAGAAGAGGGGTCCTCCAAGGATCTCCCTCACCTCTTGCCTCTTGGCTTCTCATCTAGTGGGCCACTGTGTTAAACAGGATGCTGGACTGCCTGGGCCTTGGGCCTGATCCAACAGGGCTGTTCTTAAGTTAATATTAGATGAAGCCAGGATTCATTTGTGAATTACATCTGAACCAGGCCAATGGCTTATAAAACCTTGGAGGAATAAGAAAAACACACCCACTCAGAGTCTTAATTGTCATATTGAGTATTGTATGGTAATTGTAGTGTTCTTTGCTATCTGTCATTATGATTATTGGGCTTCTGTTCCATAGAGGTGCATACAGAAGGCCTCAGTATCAATCCTGGAAAATACCCATCGGAGAGAGATGCTGCCAGTCAGTGTAGACAATACTGAGCTAGATGGATCAATGTTCTGACTTGGTATAAGGCAACTTCTTGTGAACATTTGTACCTTCATTTCTATCTTCAAGGGAATCCAAATGAATTATTGGTAAGCTTATGAAGTTTTCAATGCATAACTAATATGAGTCATTGAGAGACACCACTTGTAAGCAACTGCAAACCCACAATAGCTGTGTTGTGTATATTATTTAAGGAGCAAAATAAGTTCAAGTTAGGCTGAACAAATGTGCGTTGAGGGCATCCTCAGCAGCCCTTCTCTCCTTTTTGAATCCTCCTCCTACCTCTTTGGAGTCAACAGAAACTTCAGGTGCTGCATAGTGTTCCCTCTAACAGAGATTCCCAGGATGTTGTTGACTACAACTCCCATGATCCCCAAGCAAAAGCCATTGCAGCTGGGAATTCTGGGAGTTGTAATCAACAACATCTGGGAATCCCTGTTAGAGGGAACACTGGAGCTGCATACACAAAGGAAAGGTGCATGCCAAGGCCTGAGTTGAGAACCAAAGAGGCTGTGCAAGAGGTCAGACAGAGATAATCCTGTTCCAGATACAGACTCAGGGGGAGAGAGTTGTTGCTCTAGTGCTGATCCAGACACACCTGAGTCCTTCATACTCTTGCAGGCACTTCTGCCTTCTAGTGATAGTAAAGGGATAGGCTCAAAGCTCATAAGAAGAGCCCTGCTGAATCATGCCCAAGGCCCATCCAGACCAGCATCCCACAGGCAAGAAGTGAGGGCTTTCTCTTGCTGTTGCTCCCCAGGCAACTGGTATTTAGAGGCATCTTGCCTCTGAGGCTGATGGTGGCCTATAGCCACCAGACTAGTAGCTTGCCTGCACTCTTTGTTGGCAGAAAGTTGGAAATTCTGGAGTTGTAGGTGCATTCAGTACATACTGGTTTCAAGGTTAGCTTAGGTTTTGTACTAAATGGGATTAAGAACTGTTTCTCTGTTCTATATTTATAAGATGCACTGATGATTTAATGTAAAAAGTTCCAAGCAGTTCACAGTAACATTAATAGTAATACAGACATTTCTCCATCTCTCTGGCAGAGTCAGAATGGGTAGAGGATATTTTTGTTTTAAATATTTATATCCAAAATTTCCTTCAGTATTGGCCCCATTGTAGCTTACATAAATAGTTAACACCTGATGCATTACAACAACACAACAGGAAAAGCAGCAAATAAAACAGCAAACTGTCGCAAATTAAATACTATCAAAAGCTTTGGTGACTTTTAAGAAGTGTTTTAACTGGTGCCTAATAACTTGCACTATGCTGATCACTCCGATAGCTGAGAATGCGGATGATCAGCAAGCTCGAGTAGTAATGAAAATCAAGGAGCACAATGGAAAGAATGGGACTACGACTAAATGTAAAGAAGACCACTAATGACAATGAATTGATAATGAAGACAATGAAGTGGTGGATAGCTTCTGCCTTTTAGGATCGACCATCAAAAGTAAAGGATCCAGCAGTCAAGAAATATGCCTCAGACTAGCACTTGGTAGGGTTGCAATGAAGGGCTTGGAAAGGATATTTAGATGCTGTGACGTGTCTATACCTACGAAGATTAGAATCATGTGGACAATGGTTTTCCCGTGACACTTTATGGATGTGAAAGCTGGACTTTGAAGAAGCAAAACAGAAAATGTATTGATGCTTTTGAGCGTTGGGCCTGGAGAAGACTTTTGAGGATACCATGGACAGCCAGGAAAACAAACAAATGGATCATAGAACAAATCAATGTAGAATTTTCACTTGAGGCATAAATGACCAGGCTCAAACTATCATACTTTGGATCCATTCTGCAAAAACCCAGCTCCCTTGAGAAGTCCAAAATGCTGGGAAAAGTTGAAGGAAAGAGAAGAAGAGGACGACCAGCAGCAAGTTGGATGGACTCGATTACAACAGCAATGAATGCACCACTGTGAGACCTTAAAGGCCAAGTTGAAGACAGATCATCCTGGAGAGAATCTATCTTTGTGGTCGCTAAGAGTCAACACAGACTTGGCACTTAATCAATCAATCAAGCAATCAATGACTGAGACTGACAAATGTACCTGGTGATGTTATTCCATAGACTTAACTGCTACCACAGGAAAGGGACTGACTCTGATAACCTCCCACTTCATCTTTGAAGGTGGGACCATGCAGAACAGGGCCTTATCCAAAGATTATAACTCAGAGATAGGTTCATAAGCAAGCACGCAAAACTTCACATTATCTGGTACCTGGTTGTTTTTGGCTTTAAGGTTAAAACCAGCACTTTGAATTACGCCTGGAAACCAAATCCATAGCAAGTGAAGATATTTAAAAACTGGCAAGATGTGATCAGCTCTTAATAATATTCCCATCACATTTTGAATGTTCTTCATAGGCCAGGGTATATAGAGGGGGGACACAGGGGACAGAGTGCTGGTACTTCTCAGCTTCTCTGGCAGTCAGAGTGGGCATGGCCGTGGGAGCTGTCATGGAGAGGGCCTGGACTTCTGAATTTGTAACTTTATCACATTTCAGTAGTCTAACTTGCATGTAACCAAAGCATGGATTATTGGCAAGACTAAGTTTGCTTAGCAAGGATCACAACTGGTGCACCAGCTAAAGTCCATGCAAAGTGTTGCATGGTTTGCAACCACATACATCATAAACATCCATTTGCAAGGTTGGATCTAGTAACAACCCCATGCTGTGTTACCCTTGATTTTTTAGAGAGAGTGCATACCAGCTCCCCATTAACTTACCATTCAGTAGATCTTGTGTGCATTGAGCTTTGATTTATTGGCCCCCATCTCGCCCATTACCAAGTCTATGTACCTGTTGAGGACATAGTATGGTCTTCTTCCATATTTCATGAGGGTCTCAGATCACCATCTGCTGCTGTGGAACTCTTGTGATCTGTGATAAGTCTCTGAGTAAGAAGTTCAAACATTTTCTTCAATGGGTGAGGCATTCTCAACATCTAGTTTTAGATACATAGTCTAGCTTATTACACATGTTATAGGGATCCCAAGTCCATTCTAGTTGTCATGGAGTACATTGTTCTGGCTCCAGGTGAAGAGTGGGGTGTGAGTGAGACCACCTGTTGCTATTCTTGAAGTCAGTTAATAGAACAGCTGACATTCCTTTGTCTTCTTATTGGATTACTATGCCCATATACAGACTTCCACTTGGGCATGCGTTGGATGGTGTGGGTACTGAAGAAAGAGAGGGAGACAGCAAAACAGTAGAATGATTTCTTTGCAACAGTCCTCACTGCAGATCCCTGAACAGTTTTTTCTGGCAGCATATCTGTAGGACTATGGTTTCATTCTCACAAAAAGCAGACCAAGTGGTAAACCTGCAACTTTACCATTTCATACTGCAAATGAGGACTTACATGGTAGGATGATTTTCCATTCCAAAAATCTGCTGCACATAGAAAATGGGCATGCCAGGTAGTAGGCTAGTTTAAAACCTCATTCCCTGGCACCTAGTTTTCTGTGTGGGGAGGTGTGTGTATTTGTAGGAGCCTTCAATATTGTAAGCTCCCACTGCAATCTGGAAGTGGTACAGCCAGACAGAGACTGACTGCCTCATCTGCTGTTTGATTACTAGGCCTTTGCCAGGTAGGTATAATGTCTTAAAACTAAGGTTATTAATTAAAAGGGAACCTGGAAGGTAGGTTACGCAGGTTGTTCTGGTCTCTCTTACCAGTTAAACAGACTGCATCCCCATTTGGAGGACTGAGACATTGCCAAGCTGATGCTCATTTTTGTTGTTTCTAGGCCTCTTATAATGCACTTTACATGAAGCTGACATTGAACACAACCTGGAAGCTTCAGCTGATGCAAAATAATGTCTCCTGTTAAATGCTGGGAGATGGAAGCATTTGCTTTGCCAACTGTAAGCTGCTGGTGTGCTTCCTGGGACACCCATGTCTTAAAGACTGTCTTTTGATATATTAGTTCTTCTTCCTTTCTTGTTCATCAATCCAAGTTCTGTTTCAGTTACCATCAAAAATTCCTAACATGGCATTAGCCATTTTCACTGTTGCTACACAGAGTTCATATTTCCACTGAGCTATTCCCGCTGGTATGTTTCCCAGACGATGGGAAACAGCTGTATCGGGCAGCAGCGATATATGAAGATGCTGAAAGGCATCATCTTATACTGCGCGGGAGATGGCAATGGTAAACCCCTCCTGTATTCTACCAAAGATAACTGCAGGGCTCTCTGGTCGCCAGGTGTCAACACTGACCCGATGGCACACTTTACTTTACTTTAACCTGTTATGACCTAAAATAATGTGTTCTAGATTGTCCCAGCAACTACTTCACTGTTCTTGTCCAGGCACACCGATCTGTTTTGCAACTATGCAGAGCAATGTAGGAAACTTCCTAGACACTTTGAAGCTGGCATTTGATGTTTCTTTCATTATATGTGTGCATTCTTTGTAGGATGGAGCAAGCACTTGCCCACTTGGTTCTCTTTTGACCACTGCAATTGCAGCAGTGAGAAATTCAACTGAGGTTTCTCCTTAGTTAGCTCTGCAAATCCTTGCCTATGTTTTCTTAGGTAGGGAACATATCTCATTGTTTCACTGGCACTTACGGGAGGATGTTGGGCTAGTGCAAAACTGTTGCACTAGCTAGTTGTGCTAAGTACAACATGCTTGCAATTGCACAACTGTGACCACACCGCATTTATTTTTATTTTAATGGGAACTTTTGCACAAGAGCTCACTGGTGCTGTTTTGCAACTTGCTGTTTTTAGAACAACTAAGCTAACTGTTTGCGGTACTACAAATTTGCTCATTCCACAAGCATTGCATTGCTCTGAATGTCAGCCAGTGTTTTTAGCTGGAAGTATATTTGGTGTTTTTGTTTCCTTCGGGTTTTCTCTTCTCTTTCCATGAACCCTGGTTTAGTAGGGTTCTTTTTTAAACAAGTGATGGTTTATAAACCATTAGTAGTGACAGTTTTTTTATATTTACTTATTTTGATGCTCTTTTGCCAATTTGCTTCCCATTCACAGAGCTTGGAAAGATCTTAGTGGAGGTCTTCACGTCTGTTTGGGATTTCACCATCTTGAGTATATTGGTTTCTTCTCCAAACTTGACTATCTCTCTGCTCTCCCCTGACAATATTATTTGAATACGTTAAACACCATAAATCTCATTACAGATAATTTGGAGACTCTGCTATTTACATTACTTCCCCGTGTGAAAATGTTCTATTCTTCCATTCTTCGCCTCTGCTTCCTTTTTTAAAAACTGGAGTTTTAAATGCTTGTGTTCTTATTCATCTTATTACAGTTAACTTATATATCTGAAAATCTCGCTATATGCAGATCCAGCATCCATGGTTTCATGTATCCGCAGTTGGGTAATTGACACCCAAACTCAGCATAAGCGGGGGGCGCGGGGGAGCAGCATAAAGGTGGTTAATTCTGCATATCAGCTGGTCAGGGTGGATGGAAATGACCTTGGAGCTCAAGGTCAAACAGCCATTTTGTGGCTCATTTCATTTTTAAAAATTGTGTTTTTCCATGAAAAAAATGTGGGGGAAAGGCAGAAGTTTGACATTGTTGGATCACTGGAAGCCTACAGGGCCACTTTATTTTTCCCTTTTTGCCCATTTCCTCTCATCTTTAATCAACCTATTTGGACCTCCCGGAGCTAACTCCCACGATCCCATAGAGTCAATTACTCTGTATTTGCAGTTTCACTATCCACAGTAATCACAGAGAACGGAACCCCTGCAAATACAGAGGTCCACCTGTATTAAAAGCTTGTAATGATCTCTTCTACATGTGTCTATATCTACAAAGATTAGAATCGTGTGGACAATGGTTTTCCCATGACACTCTATGAATGCAAAAGCTGGACTTTGAAGAAACAAGATAGAAAAAGTATTGACACTTTTGAACTTTGGCGTTGGAGAAGACTTTTGAGGATACCATGGACAGCCAGGAAAACAAACAAATGGATCACAAAACAAATCAATCCAGAATTTTCACTCAGAGCACAAATGACCAGGCTCAAGCTATCATACTTCAGACACATTATGTGAAGATCCAGCTCACTTGAGAAGTCCATAATGCTGAGGAAAGTTGAAGGAAAGAGAAGAAGAGGACGGCCCGCAGCAAGGTGGATGGACTCAGTTACGACAGCAATGAATGCACCACTGTGAAACCTTACAGGCCAAGTTGAAGACAGATCATCCTGGAGAGAATCTATCTTTGTGGTCGCTAAGAGTCGACACCGATTTGACGGCACTTAATCAATCAGTGACTGAGACTGACAAATGTACCTGGTGATGGTATTCTGTAGTCTTAACTGCTACCACAGGAAAGGGACTGTCTCTGATAGCCTCCAACTTCATCTTTGGAGGTGGGATGTGCAGAACAAGGCTTTATCCAAAGATTATAACACAGAGATGGTTTCATAGCAAGGGCCAAGTTGAAGACAGATCATCTTGGAGAGAATCTATCTATGTGGTCCCTAAGGGTCAACACCAACTTGTCAGCATTTAATCAGTGAATCAATCAATTATCTCTTCTAGTTTATTAATAGTCAATATTTATTTTTAATATACTGCTTGCTTTATACTTGAAGGTTTTTCAAAGAATTAGATCTCATGGCTCCTAGATCTTCTTTCCATGCACTTTTTTTCTTGGGATCTTGCTATATCCCAAATATTTCAGGTAGGATAAATTTTGCAAATTGTGCAGTCCTATAAACATTTTAAATGCATGTTAAATATCTTTATTGCATTTGAACATAATTTATATAGATGAGGTTAATTCACTGGTATCCTATTCGTTGTCTCTCACTTTATAGGATCTTCTGTGCATAGCCCAGCTCAATATTGCTTGCAAAATATGCAAATATAGATCTTCAAGATAGAATTAGTAAAGAAATTAACTTTAGTTGATTAATCAGTGAGAATACATATTAATCAGTAGGGCAATGAGTTAAGGGAACACTTTTTTGTTTTGGGGAGCTATTTTGCTTCTATAATATGTAATGGAAAAGAAAAATATTAAAGATGGCATTTCCTTTCACCAAATAAGTGATGATTTAAATATAGTAAAATCCTTCATTCTCTTGCACTTCCTTCAATAACTAAAAAATAATACTATTATGCAGAGGTTTGGTAATACAGGTGGCCCTCATTCATGGAGTTCTGTTCTCACCTATAGTTACAAATACAGAAATGGTGAATAACAAAACCTTGAGTCAATGGGAATTGGGAAGGTTAGGTTCCTAATAAAAGGGGGGCCAAAAAAGCAAGAGGTGAAGAAAAGGACAGTATCTTACTCTCCAGGTTTCCAGCAATGCCCCCCCAAACCCACAAAATGATTGAATATTCATCAAAAAAAAAAAATTAAGAGCTACAAAATGGCACTCTGCAGGAAAATGGCAGCTGGAAATGACATAGGAAGTCATTTCTGGCCACTCAAAACCACGGATAGGCGAATTTCACCTATTTTTCTAATTCAGTGGAAGTCCAGACTGCCTGTCTTGAAAAATACCTGAGAAAACTGCAAAAGCAGTGACAATTCCCCATATGTTTCCAATAGAAAAGCTTTTTTCCTGCATTTTCTGGCAAATTAATCAATTTCCTTGGGATTTTCAATTTTTCCTGTAGTCTAGGTGAGATCTGGAACCCACCTGTAAAATGGCATGTTTCTATATTTTGTGGTTTGGTCTGAGAGTTTCATGAGTGTGAGTGAGTGAGACCCAAGCAGTTTTATATTACAGATACTATAGAGCTTGGTCATGAAAATATATGCACAGTTAGAGTTAAGGGTAGTAAGATTGTGAGTCCTTTGGGGACAGGGAGCTATTTTATGTAAACCACTTTGGGAACTATGTTTAAAATCAATATATAAATATTTGTATTTGTATACATCTCATATTCATTTCTACCAACACCTTATATTTGTTGGTAGATAGGAAACTGAGGGTGAGCTCATGGCCCAGGGCTGAAATTTCTAAATGATACAAAATACTTTAGAAAGTATTTGCTCAGATTAATATTAGATCAAGAGTAGCCAAAAAAACTAAACAACAAAACACCTCCTGGTTTACTGTAATGGGTTACTAGGCAAGAGTTTTTGTTATATTAATTGTTTTGCTGCTAATAAAAACACCTAAGCAGTCACAAGTACTACTTGCTCTTTGGCAGTTTGCTCTTTGCTCTTTGGCAGGCATTAACAAAGTGCTTGCCTCTATGAACCAACATTGCATCCATCACACTATTCTCTGCATACTTGATTGATGATCATTTCACTAGCCTTTTGGAACTCCTGTGTACATATTATTTTGAGACATACTCAGCCTAAAATAGTATAGTACTATTTGGATCATTCTGGAGTTCAGCAAACACAAGTTGCAATGCCCATTTTTATGACTTTGCATTGGAAGTGGCCCAAAATTGACTCCCTTGCCAAGTAGTAAAAGGATTATTTGTTCCTTAAGTGGGATTTTGTATGGCATGTACAGGCCTGGAGCAGATTTCTGCAGCTGAGTTATAAACTCTTAAATATGGGTCTTATTATAGAAATGCTGACATTCTTGTTGGAAGTGTTAGGGCTGCAAATGATTATGCTTCAACTGTTGTATAAAGCCTTAGATACTCTTGTCATATGGAGGCAAACTGGTGTAGTGGTACCTACAATATTGTGAACCCCTGATGGTCTGTCTAAAAAAAGCTATGGCATTAAAACCTCAAAATTAAAACTTTTAACTGCTCTTAGCTTACTTGATTCTATTTCCTCTTTTTATTAAGAGTGAAGCAAAATGAGTCGCTGAAAATCTTAACATCCTGTCTGTGTCTTATGGAATCTGTCAGGAATTATCCTCTCTCAGATTGTTTAATCAAGGCATTAGTCCTCCTAGAACAGTTGCAGTGCATATGCACACTAAAGATTCATTCCTCATGTCGGAGATTAGAACTGTATGCCATATAGACAGGAGTTGGGAGACAGGTGAAAGGAAAAGTGTAGACACCAGAACACAGCTTTTCATTAAGTGCCTAACTAATACAAAAAATGCATATCATTTTAATTCAAAGCAAAGCAAATATTACCCAAAAAAAAGCACCCCACAACATCCCATTTTAATTCATCCAAACAGCATGTTCATGCTGAGAAAGGATTCAGTGGCCCTTTACCTATGTCTCAACTTGGGAGAAAGGAGCCGAGATGCATAAATGGCTATGAATTAGTAACCACTGAGATCAGGGACAATGCTGAAGGCCAGAATTACTCCTCCAGTTCAGGGGCAGAGCCACCATTGAGCAGATGGGTTCAAAGAACCTGGACCTCTGCCCCTCAGGGTCCACTCCTGGTGTCCCAGACACGCCCCCTCAGCATCTGACGTCAGACACGGAGGGGGCATGATTTCGCTTCCAAACAGGGCCATGCAGCCCTGTTTTTGAGCTAAATCAGCCAGCATGGCCTTCGCAGCATAGCCAGAGCAATTTCCCCTGCCTTTTAAAGGCAGGGAAAGCCGTTCCTGGCCACACCACAAACTCAGCGCTGGCTAATTTAGCTTCCAAACGGGGCTGCGCATCAGATGCAGGGGGAGGGGCTAGGGGGCCGCAGCGATGGCAGAATCTGAGCCGCTGCTGGCCTCCCTCTGCCCCTGCTCCAGTTGTCTTTTCCGAAATTATGATGGTAGTAATTTCAGTTTTCACTGTGTACTGAAACTATGGAGGCCCAAGTTCTATCAGGAGAGAATGTTTTAACTTCAGGAAATTTCAGCCAAAGCAAAAAGGCACAATACAAAAAGAAGACAAATGTAATAGCTATGTTGTAGCTGTGAAAATCCACTTTAACTTGCATTCCTTCACAATCTTTACAACGTTGCTTGTGAAGTGGAATGGAGGGAAGTTGTTACCGCTGTGCAATGTGTTTCAGGATGGAGATTCAGAGGAAGACTGAATCTATAGTGCTATGACCTAATAACATTGATTCTGTAAATTAATTGTTTTGTAGGCTTCCCTACATGTCTCCTACTACTCCCCCAACAGCAGAGAAAAACATTTATACCATTAACTTTGCCAGCAGCATTTATCCTGGACGCTTTGAGTGCCAACATGAACTGCACAGAAACTATCCCCTACACCTAGTGTTGCCCTCTTGTTCTCAACAGAACATTTCCCGTGTGGTTTTAGTTCGAAATCACTCAGATTTTGATATAGAATTTCATGAGAGTAAAAGCTCACATTTGGTGTTCATGTAGATTACCCTTTTGATATAAACCACCCTGAGCCATTTTTGGAAGGGCAGTATATAAATCAAATAAATAAATATAAATAATAAATGTGGTACCTTTTCATTCACCAAAAATATGAAATAAAATTATAGATTCTGCCAAAAGAGAAGATGCCAAAGGTTTCACAACACCCAGCCCCGACCTTCACACACAGCAAGGCTGCTCAACGAGCATCAGGAGTCATTACTGCAGTAACTCCTAAGCCAAAAATACCATATTTATATCCCATCTTCTTCTGATGACTGTGCTTAAATTTCAACTGCAGTTGTGAAATCTGCATTGTTGTTCTTTTTCAACCAAAACCGCATTCTACTAGCCTGTGGAAAGTTTCTTTTTTCAATAATTCTTATGAAACAACCTACTGCAATGATCCAGTGAAGCTGGCAGACTGCACCGGGATTCAACACAGTTGGATAGGGTTGATAGACCTTATTAGTCAGATGTGTATAGTCAAAGTCAACAAACATTGGCAGTCACAGGGAAGAAACATTATTGACTGATTTGTTCAGCACAGATGTTTTTAGGTGCTCCACCCTGTGAACACTTAGTATGGCCTTTTACAGAGACAAAAGGAGGTACCAATCATTTGTACTGCCTGCTACAATTGCCAGTTGACAAGCTCCCTGAACTTTTTCGTGGAGCAGTTGAAACAGATGATACAGTTACAGGTAGTAAAGTACACTAACAGCTGATGCTTCAATTGGTAGAATGTTACTAGACCCTGTAGATCTTAATTCGGGGTTCTGCCACCAAAAAAAAAAAGTCAGTGCACACAGGTTTTTTAAGATTTGCGCAATATATTTTAAAAAGGTGTCATCCCTTAAATATAAATAATACAGTATTATTTGGGTTTCTAGAGCTTTTTGTTTGTTTGTTTAAATGTTTAACAAGACATGTTCATGGCTGCAGTATTCTCCCCCCCACTTAACCTCTTACCTCGTTATCAGTAAAGTCCATGACAAAAAGAAAAAGGGGGGGGAGGCAAATTGAGCATTGCTTAGTTTCAGAGAGTGCCAAGAACTCAGACCAAATACTGTTAAATTTCTGTTGCAATACTTTAATATTGAGCTCTTTTATAATAATAGAGCAGTTCCTTTGCTTGAAAATAAATCATCTTGCTGGCGGGGGTCGGGGTGGAGAGACTTGTTTACTCTACTGGTATATTTTAACTACAGTGAAGCCAATCCAAAATTAGTGGGTCTTGTTACTACATTTATGGTTTGGGCTCTAAAAACCAAAACATTTTTTTGTTTTGTGTGAGCTGTAGCATCTTAAAAAGACGAAGAGCCCAAAGTGTAAGGGATTAAACATAGTACTGGAAAAATAAACTACTACTGTCTAGTGGGGACTCCTGGAATTGTTGTCTTGTTATTTTAGGGCTCATAATTCCTCCTTCACAGTCATCTCCAACTGCATTGTATTATGCTGTTGGGTTTTTAGGACCTAATATATAATAGTTTGAGAGCTTTATGAATATGTTAAAAAAGCTCATTTGTGATATGAAATATAACTTTTTAGGGTGTATATATTACCTCTGCTGCAAGCATAGTGCTTGTCTAAAACTTTATTGAAGAGGCCCGTGTGTTGTTGAAATATTTTTTGTGCATGTACAGTTCAAATATGTAATGATCATCCATAATCTTTGGCCAGTTAATATCTGAATAATGAATGAAAGGAAAAGGAATTTCTAGTTTCTGATGCAAAGAAATGCTTGAAATAGACTTCCTTGTTAGCTAGGCTGCTTCAATGCTTATCACATTTCACTAGCATTAATGAAGTTACTGCACGGTTAATTAGCTGCTGCTAGTGGTAGTGGTTGCTGCAGCTGCTTGATGCTACTACTACTACTACTTCCACCTGAATTGCAATCTCCTCATTTGAATAGGTGAGAAACCAAAGTCAGCTGCACAATTTGAGCTAGATTCCATCACTCAAAATTCAGTCACAACTTCTTTTGAATTTCTCAGCTGCCCTGAGGCAAAGGCTCAATGTTGATACTGAGATTAATCCCAAAAGAACCCCTTATTTCTCAGCAGAGAAATTAAAGCTTGCCAGTTTTCCTTTCACCTGTCCTTCTGACAGCTCTGTCAGTAATGATATGCCTTCTACATGGTATAATCCCCGTCCTATGGTAAAGAATAATTTATTAAGAAATTAAGGGGCTTAGCTCCTCTCTGTCGGGTTGGTCTTCAAAAGTTAGCTGATAGCAGAGACAGCATGATTATCAATGAAAAATTATTTAACAGTACCTTGGGGCTTTTTTAGACAAAGCCTAATAAGTCACATGGGTAGATATCAATCAAATGTATCCCCCTTAGATTTTGTAAATATTCCCTGAAGTTAAGTCAAATTATGTTGATTATATGGCTCCTCTTCTTGCAGTTCAGTGTGACTGTGGGGCACAGTCCTAGTTTAGGAGCCACGTATTTTTAGAAGCACAGGAGAGGCGTGATCTGTTTGCTGATAACGCTGACACAGTTCCTGTTCAGCTTCTTGAATCTTAGAAAGGCCAACAAGGCGGTAGCAATATGTTTTATAATAGACTGTACATTGGTAGCACTTTGAGTTACCGGCCATGTTTATGTATACACTGGTGGTACCTTAATGCATTTTTAATGTCTATTAGTATATTTAGTATAATATGCTAGTGCATAAAATATGTATTGTGCATCATCCCTTTGCGCTCTTTTGTTGTGTTTAAAGACACAAAAGGAAAGGTGTGACTTGACGTTGTCCTAACTGTCATTTACAATCTGGGCATGATGAAGGGACATCAGTGTCTGAAACACTGCTGTGCATGAATTGATGAAGTTGTGTCATTTCAAATCAGATTTTTCTACCTTTTTATTGTTTTGATAACAAGGTTATGCCCTGGAGGAGACATGAGCTTCAGTGAGTCTGCAAATGTGCAAAACAAGTTTGTTCACTTCTTGCTGTTGAGTAGGCAATTTCAGAAATATGTCTATTAAGGTTTGAGACATTTATAATAGGAGCGGGGAATCTCCAAAGTAAAAAAACTGTGACTGTGGGCTTAGTTTTCTAGCTGAAAATTAAGAGATAATGTCCAATTCCCTGGTTGTGGTTTTTGCTGCAACTGTTTATATATAGTACTGTACAGTGAACTATTAATGTTTCTCAGTTATTTTGCTTTTGTTTGAGTGACAATTATGTGATCCTAAGTTGACTGCTGCCATACATTTCTGTGTAAAACTGATGGGAATCACTTTTGCTGCTAAGAAAACATGTATGCATTTAACAGTTTGTCCTATTTGGGGAAACTTTTATTTGAAAATTCTCAGCTTCATCAAAATGCAAAATTTAAATTGCTCTGTTGCCAGGTGGCAAAGGCTGGAGGAAGAATTTAGCTGCTGAGTTCATCATTTCTCGTCACCTCAGTAAGACAAAGTATTCATTTCTAAGGGCTAACACTACAATATGTCCTAGCAATATGAGGTAGGAGATTGTGTTCCAGTGCACTGAAAACTAGACCGAGATTGTCAGAGCATTTATATTCATGAGAGTGAAATAATCTTAGCCTGACTAGGCTTCTACATTCCTTAAATGAAAAAGATATGACATTAACTCTTTGCAACACCTGCCGGCTGAGATTTCCTTAATGTGTGAAATTTAGAAAACGATGAGTTTGAGTTATGTTGTTAGTGAAAATACTGTGTTCATTTGCAACCTCCCAGAAGACTGAAGACAACAAGATCAAAATCCAATCAGCACTTCTGACAATAGTGTTATATGTTTTACACAATTCTTTTTAAAATATTATATATGTGAACTGAGAAAGGGGTATGGGACAATCTTACTGTCATGCATGCATGCACGCTGAAATACACATTGGCTGGATTATTAGAACCAAGTACTATAACTGCTCCCTAAACACTTGTGCTGTTTTAGTGGCTCTTCTTTTATTTAGTATATTAGGAACTGGCAGGGAAGATTGGGGCATCTGAAGCTATTATGGTAGAACTGAAAATTCCGTAATAGAGGGCTATTTTCAGAGAACTCTTTTCAGTAGGCTGCATCTCCTCTCTTTAGAGTAGTAGTTGAGTCTTTGGGGTACTTCCTGTGTTTTTTAAAAATAAGTAATTCACAATAATACATCACTGATCAAAGCAGAAGACCAAAGTTTAATATGAACTCAGATTTCCTCTCCATACATACCTTTTGGTAGGCAAAATATCCATTGTATCCTTTTAAATAAGGAATGGACTTTTGCCTCTCTGCAGCATTCCCTGTCAGGCAGATTTATCTACAATGTTATAAGCAGCAGGAACACAGTCTGAGCTGGAGTTAAGGGGGAAACTAAACTTGCCAAAGGGAAGAAGAATGAAAGAAAATAATGCAAGAGGAGAAGAGTGGGGGAAGCCTTCATATCTTTCTTCCCTGAATCTGACTATATTCTCGGAAAACTCTGGTGACTGGAGTAGATGCTAAGAAATTATCACTGATTTTTTAAAAAATTAATTCCCACCCATGCATTCCACAATACAAGGATTTTTTGTGAGTTTGTATCTCTTCGACAACCTTCTAGTCTGTGGGTTTTTTCCCCTACTGGCACTGATGGGAGTTCCTCTCCTGGGGCAAATAGCTATGTGGTGGGAGGACCAGTCTGGAGTGAGACCATGATGGGAACAAGGGACTAAAGTCCCCTTTTCCCCACTTACTTCCAGTCCAGATTGGGGTGCTGTGTGAGTTGTTTACATTAGAAAAATCAAATGCACAGGTCCAAATAACACAAGAGGTGCATTGTCTACTTTTATTCATTCATTCATTCATTCATTCATCCATCCATTCATCCATCCATCCGTTCGTTCATTCGTTCGTTCGTTCATTTAATTTATATACTGTCTGCCTCCAAGGCTCTAGGCAGTTCACATAAATAAACACAACCAAAACAAAATGGCTATTAAAGCAACAATTTAAAACAATTTAACAATTTGAACAACAATTTTAAAAAGCTTAAAACATTCAACAATTACTGAAAGCCAGGCTAAAAAATGTGTCTTAAGGGCTCTCTTAAAGGCTGGTAAAGACCATGAATGGGAGCACATTCTACAGCCCAGGAGCGACTACAGAGAAGGCCCACTCCCGAATCGCTGCCAGACAAGCTGGCGGCATCCGGAGGCGAACCTCTCTCAATAACCGTAATGTGCAGTGGGGATAATGCCGAAGGAGGTGCCCTCCCAGGTAACTCAGTCCTAAGCCGTTTAGGGCTTTAGAGGTAATTACCAGCACTTTGTATTTCACTATGTACTTTGGTCCATAGTTGCATGAAGAGTGCCCTGGGAAGGATTTTGTCCTCTTCCTGCTAAAGCAGGAATGTCAAAGTCAAAGATCCACTCCAGATCTATGGCTTTGATGAAGGACGCTGATTATCATGTGGTGCTCATGCTGTCCATGGCAGCCAGAACCCTGTGACCTGAAAATGAGAGCTCTTTCTACAGTAGCTATGATTTCAATCCAAAGGGCTGTGTCAAATGGGTATGTTGCAGATTAATTTCCCCACTTTCTACAGTTATTTTTGTGGAGTTTCTGTTGATTTCTCACATGCAAACATAATATAATTTATTTGTGGCCCAAATTGTACTCTCTTAGAAACTGTGTTTCTGTGAGAAATCTATAGGCTGTGTAAGACCCCAGGCCATTTACATCCTCTTATTTGCTCGAAGAGTCTCAGTATTACCAGTTTCCCAATTAAAAAATTTCCTGCCACCACAACCAAGTATAGTTCTGTGATTAGTTCCTGGACTGGCACACTTTTAAAGTAATCTGAACAAATCCCAGTACAAGAGAGCCACATATAAATTTGACAAAGAATTGGCTCTGAACTAATCCAGTGCAAGACAATCCAAATGACCAGTTTTCATAAATACAGACTAAGATCAATGTTCCATTTAAAGCGTGTGCATGTGCATGAGCTCACACGTTTTTTGATGTCCACTCAGTTCATTTTAGAGCATGCTCAGGTTGAATCAGGAAGTCCCCACTATGAATGCATTGTGCACACACTGCCTTGATACTGCCTCCCAGAACAAAACTCATTCCACCCAAATGAAAAAAATTAGAGAGAACCCTGGCTGAGATGTAATTGCATGTTTGGTAAGTGTAAACCAAATACAGGCATAGCATTTGTGTTGCCTTTGCCTTGCTCCTATGTTGTTAGTGCAGCCAACCAGCTGACCCCAGTTGCTGTGTCTGCTTCCTGTGTTATCTAAAAGCATCTCAGACCCTTAGGCGGCCATGTCTGTAACTATGAAATAAATGAGGTATACATTCAATCCTCCAGAAATTGGTACTTGATGCTAGTCTTTCAGCTATGTACATAATGGTGTAATGGTTATCTGTCAGTGACCATCTTTTGTTTGCTTGATTGCTTGCTAATGCTCAGAAATAATCAATACATATCTTTAGTGGCAGCAAATATTATCTGCCTATGACTGTGTAGTAGAAAAGGAAGCAGTTTTAGTTGGATTTGGGGCATATAGAGACACAGAGTGGGAGTTTAGCCTGCCATGGTTAAATCTGGTATAGAATTAGCAGTTGTGCTTTAGGATCAGTAATCTGGTATAGAATTAGCAGTTGTGCTTTAGGAGCAGTTTTGCACCCCATATGCTTGCTGTCTTCCATATGCTAATTAAAGACCTCTCTCCCCTCCCACTACTCTCATTCCCACCAAAGCTCCAGTAGCAGCCTGCTGTCACATCAATGGTCTGGAATTACAGGCTGTGCTGAAATCCATTTCCCAGATGATCTTTCTCTCAATTTTGTCTTGTATTTTATTCTTTACAAACAGGAGCAGAGCTGCAAAGCTTCTCTTTTTGTTTGCTGGCTAGCCCAGTGGGGTGCCTCTCTGCTCGGCCTTACATGCAAAAACTTATGTGAGGCATTAGTAGGATGGAATGCTCAGAAGACCTTTTGGCTCTGTGGCATCACTGCTGAGGAAGCTCAAGGAACATGCAAAATGAGCATTCATATCATAGGTCACTATGAAACTTGGCTTTACAAACTTTGTTTCCTCTTTCCCTCCTATAGCTCTAACAATTCAGGGTATTCCTTCCATAAAATTTACCCTTCCCCACTAACACTGTTCCTACATTTCCCCAACAACCCCATAACTCTCCCTGTTCTGTGTGTCCTGACCAGAGGCGTAACTAGGGAAAACGGCGCCCGGGGCAAGCACTGAAATGGCGCCCCCCGTGCCCCCCTCCCCCCAACATACTACATTATACTTAGGTTTTTCCTCACAAGCGCCTGCCGCCGCCGCCAAGCCAGGCCACTGACTGGCCGCCAGGTGCCAGCAAAGCAATGGGGGGGGCGCGGGCGGCGCGGAAGGGACCGCTTGTGGGGGAGGGGGCGCCGACGCACTCCCTTAACTGCTGCAGCGCTGCTGCACTGAGCAGGAAACATTTGTATTAACAAAAAAATTTTTAAAATTAAAAAAAAATTTTTTTGTCATGGCGGCGCCCCCCATGTGACCAGAAAAGATGGCGCCCGGGGCACCTGCCCCCCCTATAGTTACGCCTCTGGTCCTGACAGTCTGTCTTCGCTTTGTTCAGGTATGGAATTACTGTCAGGTTGCCTTTCTTCTGCATTCTAACAGCGCTGTCCACTACCTATTCCCTCCTGTCTTTTAAACACAGATCACTGATTAATAGGTCATCTTGCCCTTATGTTACTTCACTCCCCCTTCAGGCTTCTTTCAGTGTGTCCAAGCTTCCCCAATAGACATTACTGTTGCTTTTTGCTAGTATAGGAGTGGGTAGGAGGAAATGGTTAATGGTGCTTGGGCTGCAGCTGAGGGATGGAAGAATAGGCACTTCAACAGCTCGTTTGACTTCATTAGGGAGCTGAGAGTGTCCAGAGAACTCCAAAAGCAGGACAAGGGAGTTTGTTCTAGTCAAGCCGGCCCCCTGATGGGATGAGGGATCACCAGAAGTAGGGCAAAGCAAGGCAGCCTGGAATTGCATATGGGCACTTCATGGGAGGTGAAGATGGGGCATGACACGTTCAAACGTGCCATGCCCCAGGAGAGGAGAGCTGGTCTTGTGGTAGCAAGCATGACTTGTCCCCATAGCTAAGCAGGGTCTGCCCTGGTTGCATATGAATGGGAGACTTGATGTGTGAGCACTGCAAGATATTTCCCTCAGGGGATGAAGCCGCTCTGGGAAGAGCAGAAAGTTTTAAGTTCCCCTCCCTGGCTTCTCCAAGATAGGGCTGAGAGAGATTCCTGCCTGCAACCTTGGAGAAGCCGCTGCCAGTCTGTGAAAACAATACTGAGCTAGATAGACCAATGGTCTGACTCAGTATATGGCAGTTTCCTATGTTCCTAAACCACAGTTACAAAAAACAACCGAGACTGGTACACTTTTTTCAGTTTATTTCAGAAACCTTAATTTGGGCACTCATTACAAAGAAATAAATTTAGTAATGAAACTGCTCCTGGAACTTTCTACCGTGGTAGTAATGGTGCTGTGAATAGAATAGTGCTGTGAGTCACTCTTTGATGGTTATGGCTGACATCCATACTAAAGAAGTACTTGATATCAGCCTTCCCATCCTGAAAACATGGCCCTGAGGGTTGTGCAGCCCTCAGGGCCATGTTTTGGGAGTCATGATCAGCTTCAGAGGAAAGGGGAGGTTGACAAAAATTGCCCTTGCTCTGAAGCACATGTGCAGCATTAACTGCACACACACTGTGTTAGTCTGGATATCAGCCAGTGTGTTTCATATGGAATTGCTCTGGACAAGGTCTATAGTAAGTTGAGTCTGTGCTACATTTTATTGAGCTATGTCAGTTGCCCAATTGGTGAAAGACGACAGCAGAGAGAATTAAGGATATTCATTAATTTGACTTAAATATTTCCCTTAGTGTTATGTACTTCTTGTATACCTTAAACATGGTTGCAGGAGCACCGAATATTTTGTGTAGTCATTTACGTTAGACAATGTGCTATTAATCTTTGCCATAACTTTGGTCTGTCAGTGTTTCTAAATTTTTAAACTGATAACATTATAAACTACTGCAATTGTGAATGCTGATGTCAGTTTCATGTGGATTTTCCTATTTTGTTTTCCTATATATTTAACAATGTTAGTGATTGGCAACCATCTAAAGTTGAGCAGAGTTTAGAGGCACTAACAGAGTTTAGTAGTAAAAAGATTTGGCACAGTCACAGACTGCTTGCCTTAAACGAATTAATTTGTTCACTGCCTGCAGGATGAAATTAATGTTTCAGATATGTTTATAAAGCGATGTGCATGACTGCAAGAGATTGCATTATTTTGAGCTACAACTGTACATGGCTTGTGTCAGAAAAATGTAGCATATCTAATGTTTCACCTGAAGAATATATTTGAGAAACTCTCTTCAAAAACGTTTGACCATAATGTCTTATGCAGCATTTTCTTGAATGCTGAATAAATACTTTGGCTATCCTTCTGTAAGATAAACATCTATTCTATTCTATATATGTATAATTCTCTTAGACATACCCGTTGCTAATCCCGTGTGTGTCAGCTCTTGTGAGAGTTCACGAGCAAGCTGCTGGGAGGGGGAGAGGAAAGCGACAGTGGCAGCACAAGCCAACAGGTGGGCGGGCCAATGGGTGGGGAGAGAAAGCAGCAGCCAGGGGGCACAGAGAAATTACTGGGGCTTCCAGAGAGCAGTCAGCGGGCTTCTCCGTAGTTTATGGAGAAGGGGGAAAGGCAGAACTCAGCAAGAAGTCAGGAAGAGACTGGCGGGGGGAGGACACAAAAACAAAATAAAAGCCACGCTCATGAGAGTGAGAGCGGTTAGGGTCTCAGCACTTACACCAACGCAAGCCCCTGTCCACTCAGAGGGGGCCTTTGCAATTGCAGCATTTCCAAGCAGTACCCTTTCTAGGGGGCTAAGGACAGCAGCCAGCCCCTGTGCACGGGGCTTGCGAGATAACTCACATGGGAGGAGAGAGAAAGGGGGGGAGAGAGAAACAAACAAAAAAAGAAAGAAGGGAGAGGAAGTGGGGGAGAAAGATGGGAAGAGAGGGGGAGGAGATAGAGAAAGAAAGAAGGGGGAGAGACTAAGAAAGAAGGGAGAGGATGAAGGAGGGGGAATAAACATAAGAAAACATGAAGAGGGAGAGAGAGCAAATGCGCAGTTTGGAGACCTAAAAAGAAGGAGGAAGGGAAATTTGAAAGCTGCTGGAGTAGGAGTGAGGGGCTGAATGACACATGAATGCCAGAGTTGTGGGAATGGCATGTTGGAAGCAACGGAATGGAGGAGGACAAGCAGGAGCGGAGCTCAGTTGAGAGTGAGGAGGTCTCTGGAGTAAGGGGGCTGTGGCAGGGCCAAGGGAACAATCAAGTACTAGCGCACAGATGCTAATTATTCTTTAATCCTCAAATAATCACTTTGGAAAGATTCTGAACAGTTTTCTTGTTTCAGATACGTTTACATGTGTGTGTCATTCTATCCCTACAGATTTTGCAAAGTTATGGGTCCACCTGCTGGGCCTTCCATGCTGTTGCTTTTGACAGAACATGAGGAGGGGGTACACAGCAAGGGGCAGTGCAGGATGTGGTGCTCATCCCTCATACTGTAACTTTGTGTAGATTTCTTTGTAGCTCTTTCTGGAAACAATTGCTTTAAAAACCTGAGTGTAGAAGTGTAACACCAATCTTGGTGGTTTAAAAAGAGTTTTGAGGAATAGGTTCCTTTGCAGTTAGGACTGGGGCCAAATTCTGCTCACTTCAGATTTTTCTATGAAACCTGCAGTTCCAAATTTATGGGATTATATTGCAGTGCAACACCCTGTTTGCCAGTTCTGGATAAGCTTTCCCCAACAACACAAACACTTTTTAATTTTTATCCCACTGAAAACAGAATACAATTGCCCTTGGCTGTTTTGTGAATGTGTATATACTAATACTAAGATGATCCTTTAGACTCTTTTGATCTCAGGATAGGAAACTCTCTACACAAGAAGCACTGATTTTGTGAGTGTCACTAACAGGTTTTCGGTGAACATAAGAAGAACCCTGCTGCATCAGACTAGAGAGCTATCTAGTCCAGCCTCTTGTTTCCCACAGTTGTCAGCTAGAAGCATCTGGGAAGCCTGCAAGCAAGGCATGAAGGCAACATACTCCTCATCCAACCAATAATCGGTGTTAAGCATACGGCTTCTGAGTCTGGAGATTTTGCTTACTTATGGGAGTTCCATTTTCTAGACAGGCCCTCTGTGACTTTGTTTAATGCCCTTTTAAAAACATGTGTGCCAATGGCCATCACCACCTTTTATGGCAGCAAATTACATGAATTTATTATGCATTGTGTGAAGAAGTACTTTAAAAAAAAAAATCCTGAATCTACTTCCAATCAGTTAAATCCCAAATTCTAACATTTACGGGAGAAGGATAAAAGAAAATCTCTCTTCATTTTATCATGAACCATTCATAGTTTTGTAAAGCTTGGTCATTTTCCTCTTACTCATCTCACCCCCACCACCACAAAAAAAAGCCCAAATACTCTAGCTTTTCTTCATAGGGTAAGTGTTGCAATGCCCTAATCATTTAGATTGTTCTGGGGGTAGCACAGCCCTCAGGGACATATTTCTGGGTGAATCAGGGCATTTCTGGAAGAAACAGGGTTCAGAGAAAATTGCCCCAGCCCCACATTCCATACGGCATAGCTAAGAAAGCGCTTTGCAGTTTCGACATGTCTTCCTGGCACACTTCTGTTTCAGTAGAATGTCAGCCCATATTCCAGATGTAGCTACACCACAAATTTATTGTGAAGTCAGCAGTTTAATTTTCACTTCTTTTCTTAATAATCCCTAGTATGCCATCTACTTTTTTCGCAGCTGTTGCAAACTGGATCAAAGTTTTTCATAAAGCTATCCACCATAGCCCCAAAATCTCTTTCCTGGTTAATTGCTGCTAGTTCAGACTCCATCAGTGTATAGAGAGGTTAGGATTATTTGTCCTAGTGTGCATGACTTTACATTTACTGACACTGAACTTTGCCATTTGGTTGCCCACTCACCCAATTTGGAGAGATCTTTTTGGAGTGCTTCACAGTCTGTATGGGTTACTCTATCCTAAATAATATGATGTCATTTGCAAACTTAGCTGTTTCACTGTACACACACACACAGGACTCCAGATCATTTATGATCGAGTTCAATATCATCAGTCCCGATACAAATATTGGGGACCATCTTGCTTACATCCATTCTGTTATGAAAACTTCCTGTTTAAGTGTAAGCTCAGTTTCCATTTTAACTTTACTCGCTTGAGATCTTAATGTTTTCATGGCAAGTGCTATTAAGATCTATCAAGCTTTGCTTCCAATTACCTCTGATATGGTGGTACACCACTGTTGGACTGTGCAGGTTACACTGTCACTACCTGACTGAAATAGTTAGCCTCCTGAAGGGGGAGGCTGAGAGAACCAGGAGAGAACCAGCAGAGACTACATTTCCCAGTATGCATCATGAGAAAGAATGGAAAGCTTATGACAAACTGATAAGAGCCCTCGTTTCCAAAATTAATTTCACCTTGTAAAATCAAAAGGCAGGCAGGCAGAGCAGATCATGGGGCAGAGCCAAACCACGGAAGAATTATGAAATGGAACGGGGGAAATACGCTCATCCCTTGTTACAATTGGATTTCAAATAGGCCTTTCTAAAAAATGACAGTAAACAAAATCTGTTTGCCTAAGGAAACTCTCCTAGCAATCAGCTAGTAACACAACTCCATGTGCTAATGAACCCAAAGCTGTTAATATGGTTTCTTCAGTTAAATTGATTCATGAATTTTGAAGAGAACATTATCTAATGAATTTTCTTTGAATAGAAAGCAATTAAAAGGACAAATCAGTCTGATTAACCCCAAAGTCACCCTAGTGCCACAAATGGTGTACAGTTTGAAATTATATCATAAAAACTAGAGCAGATTTGCTATCTCTTCGCCCTCTACTAATCCATGTAAATTAATGAACAACAAAGTTAATTTCTTTGATGACCCTTTTCTAGTATCACCTGGATTATGCTGATGTTTAATTTGCTTAATGTTCTAATAAAGGCTAAACAGATTTTTTTTTTCAATGAAGCGATTATCATTCTGTTCAGTTAAGAAGCAAATTTTTTATTATTTAAAATAAACATTAAAGTGTGAGGGTTTCTTTTAAGAACAAAGGCAGACACTTTTTCTAGATTGCATTTGAGGTGAGCTGGTTTAAAAAATAATAATTTACTAGCATAGAAATATATATTTTCCTGAAAATCACTTTGAGGGCTTCAAAAAGAAACACTGTTAGCTTTTCAGCCCGAATTTTCTGTACCACTAGTACCATCTTTAAACTAAAAGACAGGGACAGATCCAGGGTGGGCTCATGTGCCTCAGTTTGCTCTGTGCTGTTGTCTGTATGTGTGTTTGCCTCTTTGGTTTGGTAAAAATGGGAGGGTGAGAAAGTCAGACAGAGGCTGTAGACACATGCAGACTTAAAATTTCTAAACTCACAACCATGTTTTGAGATCCAAAATATGAAATCTGCATTTCATGGCATGCCAGTGGTGGGAGGTCCCCCCACCCTTGCTTGGGAAACTAAGGCTCTCCCTTCTATTGGCACTTGATGGCCCCGGTAAAGGGGTACAGTGAAAGCCAGTTGTCCTGACCCAAAATCAGGAAATCACAAGGCAAGGTGGTTGGGGTTGTAGCATCCTGGATAGCTCCCACTGAGTAACTTGTGCAACAAAAGCCAGAGGTGAAATGAGGTCTTGAATACCTCCAAAGTGTCCCTCCAAGATTCTGCATCTCTTCCTGGAGAGCAGCGAAATTTAAAGGGCAGCCCTCTAGACTTCTCCTCTGTCCAGCAAGTTCCTCTTGGACTGTTACTGGTGCTGTTGTGCAGGCTTTGGGAAACACAATACTTTGATTTGGAAGACTTGGCTACTCGGGCTTAGTGAGTGTTGGTTCTTGGGTCTCTAATACTGGGATCTCCCAACTGGCAGGCTCAGGCTCCACCCTGATGACAGGGCTTAGGGTTAGGGCTGGCTTCTTCAGCCCAATTACCCTCCCTTTTCAGGATCAAGCTCGACACTACCACTCAGCATTTTCTTGTAGGTTAATCACATGGGCCTGCTGTAACTGCTGTCTCACAACAAGGTGGACATGGCCAGTCATGTGGGTCTTCCTTATGCAATTTCCACCCACAGGCAGTGGTGCACCTAGGTGATTTTGGTGCCCAGACCTGAAAGCTTTGCAGCCCCCCACCCCTTAATTTTTTTTTTAAGGAAAAAAAAAGAGAAGAAACCTGCATTTGGAGGGCCTCCAGATGTGGCTTTCTCATTTGAGTCAGGCGGGGGGGTCCAAATTTCCTGGGAGAACTCCTGCCACTGCGCGCACCCTGCCGTTGCCCCATGCTCCACCCGCTGCTGCCCCGCCATGCTGAATCACCAATCTCTTTAGCCATTGTAGACTAGCTGCCATGTTCGTAGTCCAGGGGTGGAGTTGAGCCAGCTGAGCAGATCTCCCCCATAGTGGCGGCGCAGTGGGTGCAGCAGCTAGTGGGCCTGTCTGTCCAGCCCTTGACTTGAGAAGTATGAGACACTCCAGCGCGAGTAGGCTGGCTTACCCCCCACCCACCCTCTGAGCAGGCGCACTGGAGTGTCTCACACTTCTCAAGGCAAGGGACGGACAGACAGATCTGCCAGCCACTGCACTCGCTGCACCACCACCACATGGGAGGCCTGCTCGGCTGGCTCACCCCACCCCACCCTACCCCACCCCACCCCCCAGCCACATATATGGCGGCTAGTGGCGGAGTTGCAGCAGGAGGCCCTCCAGGACATTTTGAGCCCCCACCAATGTCATGGCCTAGGGCTGGCTTGGGCTGGTTCTGCCCCGTCAGACTCGGACTCAGGAGGCCACAGACCGGTGCCCCAAGGTTCATGGGTAAGAGCGCCTCTGCCCACAGGGTACTAAGAATGTGAAACATCTATTCCATTGACACTGCTCTCTTGGTTGTGGGTCCAAGAGATGGGATGGCAGCTCCATGGAATGAATCCATAAAGAAGCCACTCCTATGGCATTCCTGTAAATTCCTTTGCTGCATTAAAGAATGTGTCATGATCGCAGCCTTGACCAGTCATTTGGAGTCTGATGGGGCAGAACCAGCCCGAGCCAGCCCTAGGCCATGACATTGGGCCAGAGCCTGAGAAAATTCCAGAGATGGAGCCCTTCTGAAATGACCCTCTTGGAACCTGAATCCCTGAAGGGAGCCAACTTCTATCTTTCCATCACTCTCCCTTATATCTGCATGCCAGTACCAACATCAGGGAAAGCAAGATCACCTGAAGAAAAAGAGTGCCAGACTCCAGACCAGAGGGATGCCGCTTTGAGACCCAGGCAGAGACGCAGACCCAGCAGGTGGTACATACGAACATAGGAAGCTGCCATATACTGAGTCAGACCATAAGTCCATCTAGCTCGGTATTGTATACAGAGACTGACAGTGGCTTCTCCAAGGTTGCAGGTAGGAATCTCTTTCAGCCCTATCTTGGAGAAGCCAGGGAGGGAACTTGAAACCTTTTGCTCTTCCCAGAGCGGCTCCATCCCCTAAGCGGAATATCTTACAGTGCTCACACATCAAGTCTCCCATTCATATGTAACCAGGGCAGACCCTGCTTAGCTATGGGGCAAGTCATGCCTGCTACCACAAGACCAGCTCTCCAAGAGGTGGTCTGCCTCTGGCTGTTGTCAGATCAACATGTCCCGTGCTGCTAACCCAACCAGTGTTGCTGTGCTGCCGTGCCAGTCTATTACCACATTTGTGCTGATGTGTGATTGTTCCTTTAAGGAATAGAAACTAAGTTTATTAAAGCGCAGGATAAAAGTGGTAGTTGTCTATCTCCTGAAGGACCTATAGCAGACATCCCAACTGCAGGATGCTGGTCCTTAAGTACAGTAACAAATTCCAACAGATACAAGCTTTAGAAGATCTTAGCATAAAGGCATAGGGGGAAAAGATATGAATGATGATAGAATGAAAGGGATAGAGTCACCTCACCTAGACTGGTCTGTGAAGCTGGAAAGTGAGTGGTAGGAGGTGGGAAGGCTGTTCTGAAGGGTTATGGAAGGGACTGACGGCTGAGTAGGACTAGGACACGAGTGTGAAACCCATGCTAGCTTACTTCAAAAGAACCTCAGCAGTGGAGGTTGTGGGAAGCTAGGAAGGTTTCTGGAGCCTGCTAGTCCCAGGGCATACGGAGGAGTTCAAGGGTGTTGGGCTCACGCCCGCTATGCACACAAGATCTGAGTGCACTTTGAGGTTGGGAAAGGGGGCATTTCATGTCTTTTTCCTGCCCTCGGGACAGAGTTGGGTCCAGATCCATGGTGGAAACAGCCATTAATTTCTTGGAGACCAAAGACATTAATTAGTCTTAAGAATCACAGGGATCTGAATTCTATTTGGGTGTCCCAGAGAAGAAAGGGGGCAGGGACAGGTTTCTTCCTTTAGGATGCTTCATAGTAAACTTCTCCAGGCAGAGGAAGCTAAGTCTGTCCGTGTGTGTGTGTGACAGAGAGACAGTCTTTCCTTGGCCCACTTTTAAAAACATGCAGTATTTCTATTCTGCCCAAAACTTGCGTGTCTGAGTCTTGTTTCCTAAGGTGTCAGGAATGCACCAAGAATCATGATGACTGTTTGCATTCCCGCATCTGGGATCCAGATCTGGGCACACTGAAGATAGTTGGGGTGGGGGGAGCAATACAGGGGTGTAATCAGGGCTCTCTGCCACAGGACAGGACCAGACAGTGTTGGTGCAGCAGTATTCTGTTATGTGTTCCAGGTTAAGGAAATGCAACAAAGCACTGTCTGCTGTCTCTGTGCCCTCTTTACAATGGGACCATGTCTAGTCACTCACACACATTATTCACCATTCATGTCTAGTCACTCACACACATTTATTCACCAAATTCACAATTTTCACCATAGGTGAGTGTCTCATTTCCAGCCTGCAGCAACATAAGAAGGTTCTTTTGTTTCCCTCCATGACTTATTAACAACAATATGAAATTCAAGGATAACTAGACAGCAAATGAATAACCCTTTCATTTTTACAAGAGTTTGCCATTTAAATATGCAACATAGATTCAGAGGCACAGCCAGTCGTTAAATTTTCTGATATGCAGAATTCTGAGTGGTAGCTTGGGGCCCTCTGCTTTAAAAAGAAATGCAGTCAGCCTGGGTTATAATACCATCTCCTGGCTCTAGGGCTTCTTCTCCAGTGTGACCCAGCTAAAGTTTGAAATTACAAAATACAAGAGCTGTATAAAATAGGTACTGTCAGTTACCCCCCTTTTTTAATTTGACTGTATGCTAATTTATACTCTGCCAATTTAATGGGAAAGCACATTGTATGCGTTAACAGGATAATTGTACTGGAAGCAAATTAAAAATATAGGAAAATCAAAGCGTTGAATGCCTTTTTAATAGTGATCAATTACTTGAAGCGCACTCTCTAATAATCATGAATTTAAATATAGAACACAATAATAGAACTGATTGCTGTGCTAATTTGAAAGAGAAAATGTTGCTGTTCATACCCTAGTTTAAATGTCAGTCTTCCTGACTATTTTTATCTTGGTATGTTTTTTTTTTTTAAAAGTCATGCTTCTGAAACTGTGTGTTGCTTCTTCATTTTTCCTTTCAGCTTCATTCACCAGAGAAGTGTTGTGGACCCTGTTGAGAGATGTGAATTTTGGAGAGGCAGTTTCTTACAAGCAATTAGCAGACCTGGCAGGCAACAGCAAAGCAGCAAGAGCGGTGGGAGGGGCAATGAGAAGCAATCCTGTAAGTTCATGTCAACTTTGAAATAAAGTTGATGGAAGATGGTGGTTTTCAATAGAAAGCTTTGTGGGCTAAATGTCATTAGATTAAATCTATCTGCTGTGAAAACTACTCTACTATGAGTAATAAGGTCAGTAAGTGTAATCAGCATTAATGCATAAACCAGTTTAATATGATTTATTTCCCCATCATTTATTTGAAATAGGAGCACTGCATTTATTTTAATGCAGCAACCTATACAAATTTAGTTCATTTTCTTTTTTGAAATAGAAAGCTTATGTTTTATGGATAGGGACTTGTTTCATTCAGGAACGAGTTCTCCTGATAGGCTATTGTAGCATTAAAGAGGTTTAGAAGCACAACCTGACTCCAGTTCTGGGTACATGAGCTCATATAGTGTGAAAGGGCAAAATGCCACTGCATGCATAAAGAAACAAATTTGACTTTGGATCCCCAACATGTCAAGTGATGGATTTCAGGGGCCAGGCACATTTTGCCTCCTCCCCACAATGAGTCAGAAAGTCATTGTCTCTCTATTTCTGTGACATAGCTCCATTAAAGACTATGAATCTCACCAATTCAGGCTATGTAGGACATGGCCTTTTAGTTATGTAGAGAGCTGGGGATATATAATTATAAATTAGTTTAGCTAATTTTGCCCCTTTAGCGATATGTATCTGACAATTGCCTCAGATATTTTTTAATTTCAGATATTAGATTGACATGAATGTGTTGGCTGACATTTATGATTGTGACCTATGTTGTAAGTGTGGAGCTATCTAGGTGCTGGCACAAAGCTTCAGAATGACCTTACTGATTTACTTTCATTATCAAACATGGGGGCAGGAAAAAGGCATTTGGCCTTCTAGTGCTGCTGTTTTTGCATTTGATGATACACTCTTCTTCACGCAGTAAAGCCCTAGACAAGCACAGTAGACCCATGGAGGCATTCCTGGCATACATTTACTTTGCAGCATTTAATAGCATTTTGGTGCAATAGGGGATGCCCAGCCTGCAGTCTTTGTACCTGTTGTGAACTAGGAGTAGAGCAAGTGGGACACTGATACCAGTCATTCATCACTATATTGCCCAGAGAAAGAAAGAAGCAGCCAGGGCTTAATTTAAACCAGAACTCATCCTTCACCCTGGATTCTGCTTTCTGTGCCAAGGCTCAGTCTGATAACTTGCAGCATCTTTTTTTAACTGCCTTTGGGCCTCTTTCCATGATTACTGAGTAGTAATAACCAGCCCCCTAGCATTGGGAATTAGGCAGGAAGGATTCCAGTTCACAATGGTGGATTTTGGCACTGTTGCATTCTAGACCCTATTTCTTTACGAATGAACCTAGAAGTAACTGATTTCTAATGCTGTCACAGTAGGAAATAAGAATGGGGACATGTATGATTATTGAGATGCTGTTCCTGTCTTCTCACTCATGTGCGCATGCGCATAGGCAGGGAATGTTCTTGCCAGAGGCAAGAATGTCAGCTCCAAGCACTGTGCTGTGCTATATCTTGTTTCCCCTTCCTCCTCCCCCCACAAAAAAGAAAAATCCAAAATTGTTTCCACACATCACCTTATCCCTAAAGTGGGACAAACTAACTTGAATTTACTCCAAATTTTCTCCAAATTTACTTTCACTGAGCAATATTATCTCTACTAGCATCTGCTGCAATGCACACACGAAGCTCCAGTGCATTTGTCCTGCCCTTTCATAAGGAAAAGTAATAGGACAATTGTTCGTGCCTGCATGGCTTTGCATGCCTAGAGCTGCCGCCTTTATTAAAGCCCACGAATATGGAAGAGCCACTCCATGTGGCAGTGAAGCCCATGGTCTACAAGTGATTGCCAAACTGGTTAGTTTTCAGCAGCTGTTTACTGCAAGATTACACTTTAGTGAGTTCCTAAAGAGCATCTGGTTGCATTCATAAAATGTATCGCAACTAATGTGTGTCAAATGTCTATACTTACAGTTTCCACAGGTCTATCCAAGTATGGTTTACTTCACAAAAATCATTTTAAAAAATAAAATATGGTTTCTCGAGGATCTGAAATTGTGATTTGACTGAAATTGCAATATCAGAATTTTAAAGCCATGTGAATTTATAATTCTTATATTTCTGGTTTGTTCCCCTAGAACATGTGTGGTGTGTGTTCACTCTGCAGATCCTGTCCACTTCATTTCTAGAGTATGCATTCTACAGGTTTCCTTTTGTAGTTAGGTTGATTCACATAATTCATACACTGACCTTCAACTTTATGAGAAGGTGGAAAAGGTGCCGGCAGCGGCTGAGAGATGCAACATCTATGCTTTAAATTATGCCAAGGACATGGTGAAGATGGCTCACCTTTTTGTGAAGAAAAACTTCAAATAGTTTACTGCAGTTTAGATTGATTGTGAGGGCTGCAGTCCTCAAAGGGAACCCATAAAGTTCAATTAAAAATCTCATTAGAATAGTATAGGAAGATCAAAAAGAAATCATACAGACCCATGGGAATTAGGGGATGTTGGGCTGATTAGTCCAAGACTATCATAAATGACTGTTCTATGACTTAAATAAGGCATCTTCAGTAGTCTGCTAGCAGCAGCAGTAACCGTATAGGATTTTCTTTTTCCCATTCTATATGCTTATGTTCTCGTTCAAGCTAAAACCTGACACGAACATCGATCTAGTATAAGTGAAGTGTGTTATTCAGTCAAAATGTTTAAAACATTCAGGACTGAATGAAGTAATTGTGCATTTAAGAGAAGATTGTGAAGCATTGATTTGGAATGTGGTACACACATAAACCTACTTGTGCATTAATTCCTTAGGTGGCTCGCAATAAACTGGAACACATGCTGGTTCATATTACAGTATTTGTTTCTATCAGGGAACAGGGGGAGAAAAAGCAATAGGACATGAGCAAACCGAAAGATTTTTTTTTTTTTTTTTTGCTAAGTGCGATTTCTGTTGTGTGTTAGAACTTGATATTTCAGCTGTTTCCATTATGGCCTCACTGATCTATTTTTGACAGTTTGGCAGCTCTCTGTAACTATTCAGTCTATCAACCAGTATAATAGGATGGTCAGTTTTCCGCTGCATCAAATTGAAAACCCCTAACAAGAAGAGCATCACAGTTGTACAACATTCTGTTCCATCCTCAGACTGAAATTGCTAAATGCAGTTCAAAAGCAATCAATACATTGTGCAGGGAGTTTTTTTCCTCACCTTTTTCTAAACAAACACATTATTGAGGAGTTAGTTTATTCACAGATTGCCACGAGCGTTAATGACCACCCTGAGTCTTGTTCTGCCAGTCACCTAGCTGGCTGTTGATAAAGATTTAGCATCATGTTCTAAGTGTCAGGCCTGTCAGTAGTGCTGAACCATTTGACCAGAAGAAAAAACGCAGAGGGAGCTATTGATTACAGCTTCTCAGTGTCACTTGTTCACCAGGATTTAGGTATTGATGAGGCTGCGAGTGAAAACAAGCTCTTTCCCTTGTGGGCCTCTACCCAGAAGAACAAAAGCAAAGTTGGAGAAAATATTCAGCCGGTACCAGAATCAGAGGGATTCCATTATTGATTGAAAGGCCCCTTCATGTTATTTTTGTTGGAGACAAATCTATGGGTTTGGAAGTTTTATAGCATTTGAGAAAGAGGCACTGTAAGTGATGGATTCTTGTATTGGATGAATTAGATTTCCCAGCATGAAAATTTCAATGGAGCTGTAGTAATATGAGCTGCTGAGTTATTGATAAAAATTGCATTAAATGCAACTGAAGCTCTAAAGCAGAAGTCTTTGGCAGTGTTTCTCCTCCAAAATGTCCTTAGGGCTCTAATAAATTTTTAGTGCATTTAATTATTTTTAGTTGGCTAAATATTGTCACCACAATTAAACCAAAATGAGGTGGTGATCAATATTGTTAAATTGCAAGCATGATATAGTACTTGTAGTGTAATTTTTTTTAATTTTCACTACTTCACAGAAGAATGCATTCATAGGCTTGATGCTGGATATTTTTTAAAAAAACTTGTATCAGGCTGAGTTTATGACTGTTGTGACAACCATTTGTTTTATTAATTACATCTCTGTCCCACCCTTCTGACAAAGAGCTTGAGGTGGCACACAAGATCCCCACCACCACCTTCATTTTATTCTAACAGTCATCCTGTGAGAGTATTAAGCTGACACATAGTGACTGGCCCAAGGTCACTCGGTGGCTAACATCCTGAACAGCCAAATTGAGACATAGCAGAGCTGCATCCAGCACGGAGACCCTGCGTTTAGGCAGCCAGAGTCTTCCCGAGCAGCAGAGCATACATGTGGGGTGAGGGGAGCAATTTCCTTTGCTCCCCTGCCCCAGTAGGTGCTCTTTGCCTTCCAAATGCATGTCCCTGATGGTCGCGCACTCTCATTGGAAGGCAAAGACGACTTATGGAGGCAGTGGAGAGCAGCAAAAATCCCTTCCCCTGTGCGCGCGTGCGCGCGCGCACTCTCTCTCTCTCTCTCTCTCTCTATATATATATATATATCGCACTTCAATCAAAGTTCTCAAAGTGGTTTACATAGAAAAATAAATAATACATAAATAAGATGATCTCCTGTCCCCAAAGTGCTCACAATCTAAAAAGAAACATATGACGGATACCAGCAACAGGCCCTGGAGGGCTGGTGTTCTGGGGTTGGATAGGGCCAGTTGCTCTCCCCCTGCTAAATATGAGAGGATCACCACTTTAAAAGGTGTCCCATTGTTCATTTAGGAGGAGCAACATTGTGGCTGAGCTCAAAACAGCCTCTCTGCCAGATGTACTCACGATGTCCTGATTTGGCTGCTCTGGATGTCTGCCAGTGAGGCAATTCACATGAGCATGCAAAACCAGGCTAAGGGAGCCCAGCCCAGTTTTGCACACTCGTGTGAACCACTGGGATCGGGCCCAATCCCAGTGGCTACACGGCAGCGAACCCACCAAAGTAGCCAACTAGTTAAATAAGGTTAAGAGAGCGAGTGCTTCCTTAACCTCATTTTAAAAAATTGTGTCAGCTGTGGCTCCTTGCGCTCAGGAGGGGAGAGGGAATCCCAATAATGCACCTCACGCTCACACGGTGCATTATTCAGACGCCTGGGGGCAGGGCGACACGCAGCAGGGCGTCCCGGCACCCGACCCCGGAGCTGCCATAAGAGCCACAGCGGAAGCCTCCACTTGCCTGGGCAGGCGATCAGCCCACCCAGGGAAGGGAATGCAATCATCTGAGGAGAATGTAAGCTTAACCCTCCTTCCCCACAGAGAGCTCTACTGTCTTTATGAGTGGAGATTCGAACCTAGGTCTCCTCACTCTAGTTCAACACTCTGACCACTACACTACCCTGATATGCAACATAATTTTTGTCTTGAACTGGAAGCACTTTTAATCTATGACTCTGCTTCTGTCCTCTTTTTCCTGATCACTTTCCCTACTTCTTTATCATGCATTTATTTATTTAGAAAGGAATCATAAAAATTTATGTGCAAGATTATTCTAAAACAATTTAAACGATAACATTTGAAATATGAAACCGTGTGTTATAGTAGTAATGGAAAATCCATAGATCCAAATAGGATATGTCTCTGTGTCCACATATGGCCAATTCAGGGCCAAACTAGGGATGTGCATGCTGCCGAACCGGTCCGGATGGGCACGGGGGGGGGGTTGTAGCTTTAAGGGCGGGGGTAGTACTCCCCCCCCCCCCCCGCCGCCGCTCTTCCCCCTCCGGCACTGTGGTTTTTGCAAAAGTTTCTGGGGCGGCAGTGTTCCTCCCTGCCGCCCCTGGCCCCGTCATTAGCCTGCTAGAGCTCAAATACACTACACGTATGCGCCCGTTCTGGCGCACGTGCACACTCGCCGCCACCACGCACGCACTCCGCAGACATCACACGTCGACGTGTGACGTGTACGGAGCGCGCGTGGCAGCAAGTGCACACACGTGCCAGAACGGGCGCATACGTGTAGCGTATTTGAGCTCTAGCAGGCTAACGACGGGGCCAGGGGCAGCATGGAGGAATGCTGCCACCCCAGAAACTTTTGCAAAAACCACAGCACCGGAGGGGGAAGAGCGGCAGGGGGGTGAGTACTACCCCCCCGCCCTTAAAGTTACAACCCCCCTCCATGCCGAGCCGCCGGACCAGCTCGGAACTGGACCGGTTCGGAGGCCTCCAGAATGGCCTCCAAACTGGTTCGGGCACACCCCTAGGCCAAACTATATATGACAATAGCAGGCCCAGGTCTTTAAATGTGTAAAGGAGGTGCCAGGTTCAGTACACTACATATGTGCAAAACGATGCCAAACATGCTGGACTGTGGGAAAGAAACCACAGTTTTGCAGCAGCAACTATTCCATAGATGTAATATCTAAATTATGCCTGAGTCACCCATTGTGTGTTAGTAAATGGGTACCACATGATAACTAGTTGTCTTTTCATGTATGAGGTTCTTAGAGCAGGACGTCAGCAGAAACAACAATTTTTTTAAAAAATGCCAAGAAGATATTTTTTGTTCCTTAATTGTTCACATTCAGTGTTTCCTTTAGAAGACAATCTCTAACTCATCCTTAGTAGTACTCTGAAGTGTGCTATTAGAAATCTAGGAAGCCTCTTGTTTACCATTCATTTAGCATCAGTAGTATAAGTGAATGTACAGCTCTCCTTGCTCTGCAGAGATAACATGATCCGAGCTCAGTAGGCTTACAATAAGTATATGGTTAGAAAAAGAGTGAAAGGCATTAAAGCATCTTGGGGAAACGAGTCGTATCAGAAAATACTTAATTTATAGTAGATGCTATTCAGTAGATGACTCTTTGGGTGAGGATTCTGAGGGGGAAAGGATTCTGAAGTAGGACCGGGGTACATAGATACAGTAGCTGACATTCAGCGCAGCCTACCATTGGCGGTTCTGAACTGTCTGAACTGATGCAGGCACCTACAGTAGGAGTGCTCTTGCACTAATATTTAAAATTGTACAAATGCAGTTCCACAACACTATGTCCATTGGAAATTATGGACATAGCATTGCACAGCTGTGATTGCACAATCCTAAGTATTAGTGCAGGGCTCTGTTGCGCAACACTTCAGGCATTGCTTTAAACACCCACAGAAGTGCAGGTGGTTCAGAACCATCCATGTCAGCCTGCGCTGAATGTCAGCCACTGATGACTGTTTAAAGTATAAGACTTGGGAGAAGGGAATAAATGGGGCTGCTAGCATCCATGAGCCATAGCAAATGAGGTATGTGTAAAATGGGACAAAATCAAGTTAAGACTTGGCTGTAAACTGGTTTATTAAACTTTCAGTTTAGTAAAGAGAACATACAAAGAGGCATCAGATCAAAGGCCCATCTAGTCTAGCATTCTGTTCCACAGTGATCAGTCAGATCCATCTGGGAAACCTGCAAGTAAGGCCAGAAGATAATAGTGCTGCCATGCCAGTTCCCCTCAGCAAACTGGTATTTAAACCTCAAAGTTGTCTTTCTCTAATTCCCTTTTCTAGCTACTGGTCATCATGCATCTTGGGCAGTGAAATCCAAAAATTGATTATGTTTAAAGTACTTACTTTTGTCCTGAATCTAATGCCAATCAATGTCATTGGAAGGCCACAAGTTCTCTAATACAGGGAAACGGTTGCTATTCGAGGACACACCATCCACATTTTCGCATATACGCGGGTGTCTAATTGACACGCAATCTCTTTATCTGCAGATACTAAAGGGTTAAAACCCACGTATCCTAGAGGGCCAGAAGTGACTGCGGAAGTCATTTCCAGCTGCCATTTTGTAAGCATTTCTAAGCAGGATGTAAGCAGGAGTCATTTTGTGGCTCATTTCTTTTTTAAAAGGATTTTTTTCCTGCCATTCTTGTGGTCTTGGGGGCATTATTGCTGCTTGCGGGGGGTGGCATTGCTGGGCACAAAGAGACTCTGTGGAGCACAGTGCAGGAGGATTTTCCATAGGCACAATGCCTCGTTACTCGCTGCTTCGTTACTCGCTGCTTCGTTACTCGCAGAACCCCCACAAGTAACAAGGTTTGCCTGCACAGGACTACTCAACTGCAGCCCTCCTGCAGATGTTGGCCTACAACTCACATCACCCCTGATTATTGGCCCCTATAGCTGGGGATGCTGGGAGTTGTAGTTCAAAAACAGCTGAATTTCATAATCCGGTGAATTGGATTTAATCCACCTGCCTCCTGACACTTTCAGAATATTCCAAAAGGTTGATGGGGCAGGACTTTCCTTTGCAGAAGCCACACTCATTCTTCCTGAGCACAGCTGGTCCTTTTGTATGTTCAATCCTATATTGCCTTCCACCATTTTAACTGTAACAGGCATCAAGCCAACTGACCTATAATTTTCTGTCTCCCCAGCAATTCCTTATTTCAAATTAGTGTTACATTGACTACTTTCCATTCCTCTGGAAAGGAGGATGAGTTTAATGCCAAGTTTCATGCATTTGTCAGAACAGCAGTTTCGTTTCCCTGTTTGTCATCCAGACCCAGTGACATTAATTTCAAATTTTACCAGCCCTAGAATATCATCTCATGCCTCCTCTGTGCAGAAGGTTCCAGGCTCAATCCCTGGCTTCTCCAGGTAGAGCTGAGAAAGACTCATGCGTGAAACCTTGTAGAACTGCTGCCAGTACTGAACTAGATAGACCAACAGCTTGACTCAGTATAAGGCAGCTTCCTGTGTTCCTTTGATGTAGTTCTCCAGATGCCCACCTCAAAAAAACAAAACAAAGGGGTGGAGGGAGGGGTTTTGGACATAAGTTTGTCATCGGCCTTCCACACTGAAGACCAATGCAAAGAATCCATTCAGCAACTCTGCAAGCTCCCTGTCCTTCTGCATTCCGTTTCCTCTTTTGTCATCTAGGGAAAGCAACACGGTAGCAGGCCAACAGGGAGAAGATTATTGCAATCAGGGCAAGATAGAATCAGGTCACAGACAATGTGTTTGCAGCAGCAGTTTCTGGAGTTACTACAAAGGTGGGTGGGCACAATATAGTCGTAGTCTGAATGGGGAGAAAGAAAAGGAGATACTGGAAAAAATTGATTTCATACCTGAGGGATAGGAGATGAAAAGTATCAGCAACAGTAACTGAAGAGAGGCAGAAGTTTAGATGGAAGATGATGAGCTCTTTCTGTGCCATCTTCAGTTAGATGGTTAGGAGACATCCCTGGATAAAATATCAGAGGCACAGCTGGATTTATATTTCAGCAAAAATGGAGTTTTTCAGGTAGATATGAGAAAAGTGGGACGGGAAAGGATAAAGCTCTGTGCAAACCATTAGTGCGTTGGAGGTAGAACTGCAATTGGAGGCAGAAGAAGAAAACCAAAAGAATGCAGAATAGGGCATTCTAATGGGTGGGAAAACTGAGTAGCAATAAATGACCAACAGTGTCTAAGTTTTAGACAAGAATAAAAAAGAGCCCTTTAAGCACAAAAAGACCTTGAGCACTTGGTTGAGGGTCCCTGTGTAATATCCTACAGTGGAAATAGTTTGCCTTTTCTGATAGCCAGTAAGGTGGGTTTTCCCCCCATAAATGGATTCTACAATTGAAAGTCCTCTTCCATCACTCAGGCTCCATTCCAGAGCTCTGTAGGAGCTCCATGTTTCTGGAAGTGGAAGGAGCATTGAAATCTCTGAAACAAAGGAATGTAGAGCTAGCTCCTCCATTGAAGTGAATGGGAAAGCTTGAAATATGCAGGATCTCCCTCACCCACAAGAAGTCACTGGATGGGGCTCTTGACTATTTCCTCTTCTCTGCCTGGGTTTTAAGAAGGGAACATTATAAGTGTTGCATGTTACCCATTAATGCCTCTCGCTGTTTGCTCCATTGGGAAGCCTAGCCTCACTGACCCCCAAGTGGGCACTGCTGGATAAGATTTATGCTAATAAGAGGATGGTGCTAATTGACCACAAGAAGGGCATTTTCAAAGCGTGGGGGTAGAGATTTCAGAAGCCTTATTTTCCTTTGTGTGTATTTTTCAGGTCCCGATTATAATACCATGCCACCGAGTGATCTGCAGCAGTGGACAGACTGGCAACTACTCCGGAGGAAGTCATCTGAAAGAGTGGCTTTTGTCATATGAGAAGCTTCAGAAGGAAAAGTTAGCATATTGATGCAGTTCAGGCACAGCTGTTATACAGCCAACACACATAACCAAAGATACTTGGCTTATAACAAGCTTTCAGAACACACAGTAGAATTCAGGAAAATGGTAAATATTTGAGTGACATATAAATATAATACAACATCCGAAGCGAAATGTGTGGTGGCACTACTATATTAAAAAAGCTGAATGTGTCCTAGGGGATACAGCTTGTATGCCCTTTCTTGTTTTTACATTTTACAGCAGAATGAGTACAGCGGGCTATGCCTGTTGTGCATGTATTTTGTTCCCATCTCCAGTGCTGTTTTGTTCTATTTTTAATGTCCATTAAAGCAAGGATAAGGGAGTAGGAGGGGCATGGCAAATGTTAGATGCAACTGCCCCTCTAAGGAAGCATCTGGCTCACAGAGGGGACAGCCGGGAATCCGAAGCCTTTGCGTGTATTCGAAGAGCAAAATTAAATGCATAAGCTTCAACACACACCTCCCCCTGTTCCTGCCTGGATTTGTATTTGTCTAGATTGAAAAGCTTGTACCTCTGCCAGGCTTGGTGCCCAAGATTCTCCTGTTTTCTTTGATGTTTGAACTGTTGAAATGATGTTTTACGTAAACAGTTGTTAATGAAACACACTGGAAATCCATTCAAAAGGAAACCGCTATTGAATTGCCTATTCACAGCTTTTCTTTTCAGATCATTGTAGATGGCTTAACAGATATGAATAAAAATATTTTGTCTCCATTAGCATTGCTTGATGTAGGGGGGAAATAGATGCTGATAAAGTAGCATGATGACAAAACAAATATTTTTGTAAAATTATGCATCTGAGTTGCAATACCTTTTGCCAGAATTTAGAAGTACAATTCCTTCCAGTTTTTATCTTTCTAATCAGCAGTGCTTATGACTTTTACTTAGTATTTGCTTTATTTAGTTTTCATATTTATACACATGTTATACAATACTCTGGGTTATAAGATGCTATACATTATACGAAACACATAATGCAATCCAGAGAAAATATAGTCAAACAAAGGATATTAAAGCTAAAATTTCTGGTTATTTTTTAAAAAAAAAACTCATTGAAGGTAAAATATTACAAAGCACCAGAAACTGAAATTTTCAGTGTGGGAGTAATAAATCGTAACATGGAAATACTGATTTTTATGTTTTTATCACATTCTTGTATGTGTTACTTTAGAAAGCTCATTGCTAACAAAATTATTGTGTTATGCTATTCTGTATTACTCTGCAAATGTAGTGTTACTGAAATATTAGAATTTCTTTATTAAAACCTGTTATGCATGTACAAGCTGTCTGTGTATATAAATAAAATACAGTATATGATATACTGAGAAAATAAACTACACCCTACTGTACAATATAAGGCTGTATTTTATCAAGGGTTTCTGGTGGCAATATAAACCACGAAAGCAAGGCTCAAGTGGTTTGTACATGTCAGCAAAAGCCTGAAATAAAAATATAGCCTTATAATATGTACATTTGAGTGTGTTCTCTTTTTTTTGTCATCATGTGTGAATACCAACTAAGAGAAATCATAGGTGCCTGTTTCACATTTTTGCCAATATTTCATTTCTAGATATTTCTTTCTACACATATTGGCCCATCTCAAAAATAGTCCATACATTGTTCTGTGTGAAGAATGCTACTGTTCACTACTTCTGCCGTTTAGCTTGTGTTTAGCTTCAGCAGTGTGCTTGGCACTGGAAAGTAGAGACCAAACTCCAAACCATTTAAAACCAGATTATCAGCAATCCTACCACCCATTCTCCAGTTTTGTATCCACAGTTTTAGACCCTGATCATTCCAGTCAGGAAACTTGCTTATTCCAAACTTTTGTGTATGCACATCTGTTGCCCTTTGTAATGTCTTCATAGTCTTCCAGGAACCAGAATCTCAGTGGAATAATTAGGGCTCCCACTGGCTTGAGTGCACTGTGGGTCAGAATCGAAAGACTTAACCATAGTTTGTCAGATTGATCTCTTAGTAGTATCAGGTGTTCTATCTGCTCAGTTTTTCCTTGTGGTTTTGGAACTGAAGGCCAGGGCTTCCTCATACACCAATCGTGGATTCATTTTGACATTTACCAACGCAACAATGTTATCTAGTATAACCTTATAGTGTGAAAATATGGCTGCTTTATATAGCCAATAAGGTTTCTATGTTTGTCGATGTAACAACTCTTATAATTTTGTCGAACAGAGCAAAAATCAGAAAACCATTTTTGTTTCATCTTGAAGATAAGAAGTGAAAGTCAGCTTAGACATATAACAGTCAAAAGTGTGCAAGGAAAGAAAGCATTTTAGAATGATGGGAATTAATGTATTCTAAGTGTGGTGGGGGTGTCTGACTGGCATTGTTTTGTGAGCTGGCATCTCATATGTTTATTTTTGTGTTCTAGGCCAAGCTGCATATTCTTTTGTCAGTGTGTGTTCCAATAGAGGGCACTCTAGCTCAGAAGAATTTAGATTCATGTGTTTTACAATGTGTTTAGGAGATGCTCATTCACTACTTTTTTCCCCCTGCTGTTTAAGAATGAATTTGAAAATGAACAGCGGAGCTGAAATCTCCGAGCTGCCTTATTTGCAGTGCTTCAGACCGTCTGCCTTAGGAATTAGCTGTCTAGTAGTATTACAGGCCTGCAATCTTCATCCCACGTATGTATTGTGAAGGTGCTGTAGTTACATAGTAAGATGAGGAATGGCCTTTCTTTGCCAGTGATCTCAGAGATTGCTAATGATGCCCACACTACAACTTGGCGTGACCACTAATGAAGAGGGCTGTGATAGTAGAACCTCTAGGGGGTTCTCATAGAAATGAATCCACAATGCTGCTTATGTATAATTTTAGCGTTCTTTCTGTGTGCAGATAATGCTCATGCCCTCATATGATGTCTTTATAACTGTAGTAGCCTTTCTTTGGCATGACTCCTCCTCATAATGAAATGCTTAGCATAGCACAACTGAGAATTAGTGCACAACGAAATGACATTTCTGGTATATTCATAATCTTTGATGTGCACAGATCTGAAACTGAATATGTAACTGCCTTGTACATCATGGTGAAATATCAGGCACCATTTAGAAGCAATTTAACAGCACAACCCCCACCCAACCCACAAGTGGGGGAGAAACCCACCACCAGAGAACCACTGTTTCTTTCTGGGTTGCCCTTGTTATACATCACCAGTATAAAACCAGTTTTCTGTTCTCTGTCTCTGAGGGTTTTCTCTTTCCTCTCTTAAGTCTTGATATGTACCCTGAGGTTTCCACTGAAGAACACAGCGACAGCAGAATGGTTCACACTGGCACTGTCCTGTGTGACTCGAACTACAACTCCAAGAAGCCAGCAGAAAAACGCAATCAGCCTTGAGCCTAACCTAGTTCGAGAGTTGTCGCGTAGTTTATGAAAATATGTATGTAAACGTAGAGGTATTTTTAAAAATACCCCCATAATGAATTAAAGAAAACTCTGGAAACAAGAGAGCTATGTTCTTTTTACTTGGAATTGGGTTCCACTGACCTATCAGGTTTCCTCCCATTCAGCCTTGCAGTGCTTTGAACTGCTGACATTGAGACACTGTGCAGCCAGGCACGACAGCTGGCTCGGCAGCATCTAATACCAACACATGCTGTTTTAGCCCATTTCCAGAGACTAAGATAATGAAAGATTCAAAAATAATATTTGTTTTGGTGGAACTACATTCGTAATGAAAGAGATGCCCTTGACCATGGAAGAAACTGATTTTTGCAATGGGTCATTTCCCCATCTTTTCTCTTCAAGCCGTGTATACCCAAAACCTAATCCCAGTAGAAATTTTTCAGCCAAGAATACAATCAAACCCTGCACAGGTTTTGCAGTATGTTGTAACCCTATGAAGCTCACTAAGTGCTCCTTTGGCAAGTTATTGCCTTTCTGTCTGACCTACCTTGCAGGGTTGTTGGGAAATTAAAACATGACTCTGAGCTAATGGCAATGCTATTCTGTCCCCCAAGGTATCAAGAAACCCTAATAATCTTGCATATCAATAAAAGGGGTTTGCAGTTCAGTATCTGTAGGCACCTCAAAATTAATGCTGTCATAGGTCCCAGAGCATGATGTGAAGGCATCTGATGCAGCATCTTACTGAACAAAGGATGTCTGGATTGACCACCAGTGCCAAGATAAAGATTGTCTAGAAGTCTGTCTAGGCCAGGGGACCATTTGTACATGATGGAGCAACATGATGGAAGAAAGTTGTGGTGCAAACTAAATAAATGAGTGCCTCATTATCCAGCCTATTACAGTCGTGATAACACCCTTTTCTTCTAGGCCCAACCCTTGCTTTTTCTTTTTCCTGTTTATGTTTTAAGTATTAAAGTCAGATGAACAAAGCAAGCAAGCAAGCAGATTCTTGCCCATAAGAATTCTCCTTAACTCATTGGGTTTATTGGAGGGGGATTACCCACCTTTGGATCCTTTCATTTCTGTTTGAGCTTAGCTTATAATTTGTCTACTTTAGCACAGTGCAGTTCTGCAAGCAATATTATTACTGTCAATATGATAAAGTTATAGACATACTAAAAAGCTGAAGAGTAAATTCAAACTACGTTTCCCATAAATATCATGGGTCATTACTTTTCATAGTGGGATTTTTTTTCCCCCACAATGTTTTTATAAATGTTAACTTATCTGGATTTTAGACAGTGCCAGATGTGATATATATTTGCATTTTTAATTCCTGATTTTTATTTTCCAGATATATGTTATGAAAGGAAATAATTTGGGGGCTTATTTTTTCCCCTGTACTGTAAAAGTAAAATCCATTTTTAAAAGAAAGTGCTTTAAAACTACCGTGATACAAAAGAAGACCCATAAGATTTATGTACTATTTCATGAGCAATTGCATTGTAAAAATCTTACAGGAATGTAAAAATGCTTGGATTATAGTCAGATTTAATTGTAATTCCTGTTATATTCTTAGTAAAATTAATAGAATTGTGTTTTGAAGGATTTCTTTTAAACCATCTTTTCTGTTGCTACCTATTGCAATAGGCCTTTTTTCTACTTTATTATAACTGTCTTTAAAAACAGTGGAAAATATACTGAGAGCAAACTCTGTTGCCGTTAAAGTGGACAGGATATTTCAGTAACATTGATGTGCAAATTGGTCATACAGCTTCATAGCTTGTCAAAAGGCTGTGCTATTTTTGTTCCAAGTAACATACATAGTGTATGAGTAATAAATAAATATGCTTAATACAGCACATGGGAAAAACAGGGTTCCTATAGTCTTTGAACATATTTTTTACTCCAGAAGAACCCCCAGAAGGCAGGCCTTCCTCCTTATGTTGCTCCTGATAGATTTTAAAGTTCTAGCAATCACTCTGTTAATCCATTTCCTCTTCCTTTTCTGTATTTTTTTTAAATAGAAGAGCCAACATTCTATAGCACAAAGGCATTAAGGATGTTTAATTGTTTTTGCCTTTTTAAGCTATTGTGCATGTTGTAATGATATTCCCCCACCCTGTTCCCCACTATATTGGAAGGCTTTTGATTTAGAAGTTGGTATTTAAGAACGTGAAGTTAACATCAATTTTATTCTTTATCAGCTTTGGAGACATTAAGGTTTAAAATGAGCTCTGCACTGAATGCTGATCCAGACCAGCCTCTGGTCTGTGTGAAGTTATGTGTAGGTGGCAGTTAAAAGCTGGGGCCAAGGACTGGAGAAACTGCAGGTACTGATGTGTCTTTTAAGTGACTAAGGGCAGTAGTCCAAAGTCTTCTGGACGAACTGGCACCAGCTGCAGACAGATGGAGAATGTCTGGGCTCCATCACCTTCAAGTCTACCCCGACAAGGATCTATATATTAGAGAGTGGATAAGAAAGTCCGAAATGGTAGCTGTGTGGTAAGGTGAAAATTGACGTGAGCACCATATACTGACAGTGCTTTTGATTGATGAAAGTTTATTGTTAACAAGCCTTTAAAGTTTCTCATTAATGTTTCTTTCATAGAAGCCCCAAGGAACAAAAAGAAAGAAAAAACCTTCACAGACATTTGGATAGATCACGTGGTTTTTGTTTTCAATATTTGAAGTCTCTTTAAATACCTTATTAAGTTATTTTATTTGTGCCTTTATTTACCAGGTTTTGAGTGGCATAAAACCAAGATGGGGTGGGGGTGGGTGCGGCTAATGTATGCCCCAGTCCTTTAAGTTGCTGAGTGTTTAAGAGGAGAATCCAGTGACACTGATCATGATGTTGAACCTGCTATGAGAGTTGGTGTAGTGTAATGACTGTGAGACTGAGCTGTGCCTGGTTCAAATCTTACCTTTTCCATACACTCACTAGGTGGCCTCATTAGGCAAGTGACTATCTCTCAGTCTCCGCTACTTTGGCTGGAATAGGGGGACAATAATAATTATAATACCTTTCAGTGTTGTTGTAAGGATTACGTCAAGATGATTAATGTTTATCTGGGCATCTCTAACTGCCCAGAGATGCAAGTTTTGGGTGGTATAGAGATATGTTAAATTAAAAAATAATAATGTGACAGTCAACAGTTAGAACTAATCAGCCTACTTACCTTTCACTATCTCTACATCTGGACTAAATTTGGTGCAGATCAAGGTCCACAAGTTAGATCTCTTGCACCTCAAATGTTCATGTGTCTGCCATCTTGGATTGGGGTGGATGCCATCATTGCAAACTACACCATTGAGGTCTCCCTGTGTGTCACTCACTACAGCTGTTCCAAATGTGGTTCAAATTAGTTAGACAGTCCTCAAGTTAGTGCCCTTGTGCCTCAAAAGTTTGTGCATCCACCATCTTGGACTGGGGTTGGTGAAACAGCCTGAATGTGCTGCCCTCCAGCAATGTTCTTAATGTCCTTATATATAGCCTATATGGGTGAGTATGATGCACTAGGCCACCGCAAGTGGCCAGTAGCTTTCAACAAGAAAACTCCACTGGGGTGGATGGCCAAACCATACTGTACGTCTCTGTCTTGCCAGCTCAACCAAAAGCAGGGCTGGAGTTTTTAATTTCATGGCTGGGTGGGGGATTAACCAACAATAACACGCTAAGAATAAATGCCAGGCTATTTAGTGCTTTAAGACAAGCATTTTCGGGAGAAGTACAGTGACTGAGGGTCAGTGACATGTTTCTGGTCTTGCAGAGGTCCATTTCAGAGCACTTGGAACTCTAATGGATCTTCTGTTAGTGGGCACCTATGGGGCAGGGAGAGATAGGGAGGTTGTCCAAGTACTCCTGTTGCACCCCTGCAGTCCCTTATTTTGTTAGGGTGTCAGCCAATGTTTTCATGTTCTTTGTTATAAATGTTAACATTTTGTTGCATATTCTAAATAAATGTTTCTTAGTAAATTGTCTGGATATTGATCCTGGCATGATCTTAAGTAAACGCTCATTTTACATGACAGTCTTGCCTGATCACTTGATAATATTACTGGTAAAATATACTGGCCCGCATACCACAAAGAGCAACATGAGCCATCAAAGCAACACGCACACTGCTGCTGCATGTGTGTACACCCCTGACAGTGTCATGGAACAGGGCTCTTCTGCTCCAACTTCAAGTTGCACAGATGCCATGGTATGATGTGAGCTATACCGCCCTGAGCTATTTTTGGAAAGGCGGTATAGAAATCAAAATAATAATAATAATTATTATTATTATTATTATTATTATTATTATTATCTCCAGTTGATGTCACACAACTGCATTTGTGTAACTTTACATTGGAGCAGAACAGCTCCGTTCACAACATGGCAGTGTTTATACATGCGTGCATACACACACACAGAGCAGCAACAGCACAGAAGGTGCTTCAATCACCCGTGTTTTGTTGTGCAGTATGTGGGCCACTTTTTATGGAATAGTAGTTCAGAAAGCTGAAAGAACTGGAACTTACAAGATCTAGTGTAGATTTCTGATGCAGTACAACTAATGCTGATTACAACCTTCAAAACCTGCTGCTTTGGAGTAAATGAAAGCAGGTAGCTGCAGATCTTGAAATACACTGAGACTATTCCTATGATCCCTGGAAAGCAGGCTAAGGGAGCTTAGCTTGCTTTCCAGGGATCGTGGGAACCACGAACCCAGTGCTCCCAAGGCGGCTAGCCCACCTAATTCCCCCTCCCCTCAAATGAGGCTAACGGAGCAAGCACTCCATTAACCTCATTTTTTGCTTGTGTGTCGCTGAGCACAGTGTGTGCTTTATGATGGGCTTAGTAATGGTAGCCAAGCTGATGTAACTAATCTCCTTTCTAAACCATTGAATATTTGAGTTGCTAAAATAATGAACAAGGTTGAAGATTCTCCAAAGGACCGCCAGTATGGCATACATGCAAAGCACATTGCTCATACCATTATGCTATTTTCACATTCATGAAGTTGGGTGCCCTTTCTTCCAAGCTGATTGGAGAGGCTACAAATCTAAAAGGTGACCACCTATTCTGTTGTCATAGATGAGGCATCAGTTGACTCTCCAAGACTGTCAGCAGCTGAGCCAAGGCGACACTTGGCTTTCATCAAGAAATGTTGCTGTTGCAGGTCCTTTATCCATGATAGGCAGTAAAATAACATTCAACTTACTGTTGGCCTTTCCCCACCTAAATTGTCATGTTTGTGTGGATAAACCCCATCATTTCTCTATGGCCTATATGATAAATATGTTAGCCTGTATGATATGCAAGCATTGTTATAATCATTTTTTAAAAATCATTTTGTTTTTCTTTAGTCTATGACAAAACACAATGATACAAATTCACTGCAAAATAGTGCTCATTGGAATATCATGTATTCAAGATATTTTCTGGGTGGAAACCTGCAACTTTTAGCAGAATTAGAAATATTTTTGGATGAAAGTCAGAGTTTATTTTTTTCTGGGGGGATACACTAGGGAATAGTTTTATATTAAGGCACAGCAAGGTGTAAAACTTGAAAAATTGAAGACATAAATGTGTAGACCACATCATCAATTCACAGGAATTCATAGTAGGGGTGGCTGAAGTTCCTAATCTTGTTTACCCGGCTCATATGTGGAATCATTTTGTTCAAATAACCACAGAATGTCTGAAATTATGCTGGCTGAACGAATCCATGCTTGGTCTACAGTAACTGAAAAAACCAAAACAGGAATATGAGTGTTTTGATTGGAGAAGAGGCTGAACCATATAATTGAACTATTTCGGCCATGGCCGTATAAACAGTGACTGACTTCCTGACTAGCAAAGTGGGTGTGCTTTAGGGATGTGCATGAACTGAGTTCGTACACTGGTTTGGCACCAGACCAGTTCAGACGAGGTTCAGCACTGCGGGAAGGGGAGCGGAGAGTGGGATCTTTTTAAAAAGAGAGCAGGTGACCTGCTCTCCGCTGCTGCATGCAGCTTCCTGTGCTGCCTCCAAGAATCTGCACACAGCACCAGCACGCACATGGTGTCTGTACATGCACGGGTGCCATTTGCGTAGTTGGCCGCCAAACCAGTTTGGACCTCATCCAAACTGTTCAGTGATGAACCAGTGCACACACCTTGTCCATGCACATCCCTAGTGTGTTTCGGGACCACAGGACACTCCAAGAGCCTTTGGGCAATTTCCCCACTCCCCCTGCATGCACCCCTTAGAGTTCAGAGTGCTCTCTGTGTTCTGGAAATGCTGAGGGTCAGTGACATATTAACAGTCTTACAGAGTGCTTCTGGAATGTGGGGTGCACGCTGAACTCTAAGGGCTCTGATGCAACCGAGTGCATGTAGAGGGAAGGGAAGAGTTGCATGAGGCTCCTGGCATATCCCCAGAGTCCTTTGAAGCATGCCCCCTTCATTAGTCAGGATGTCAGCCAGTGTCCTAGTTTCAGTATAGCCAGATTTAAAATAATGGCAAGGCTCTGCCACTAGTCACAACTAAATTCCTGCTTGTGGTAGCAGCATTGATTTAAGGTTTAGACTGGGCAAGATATCCCAGCCTGGTACATCAGTGGCTGAGGAAATTAAGGAATTTTTTCAGATGCCAAATATCATGAGCAGACATGTTGTGTTAGGCACATGAGACTTCAGGGTTGATTAAAGGGTAACGATTGAGTGGAAGTTATCCTGACTAATACTGGATGTGCAAAGACAAAAGAATATGCACAGAGGGTACTATTGCTCCTGCTTCTGCAGTGCAGACACTCAAGCACAGGGGAGATTATTTTTGCCAATCTCCTCTTCCCCCAGAAGTGCTCTTTGCAACATGCAAATATGCCCATAAGGGTTGCTTGACCTTCAGGGACATATTAGCAGTTTGCACATGCTGCATTAGTTGGAATATTGGCTACTCAGTTTTAAAATTTCCACTATAGCTTTAAAATAGCTCTTTAGAGGGTCTTTTTAAAAATTATTCTATATTTGATTTTTAACCTTTGAGCATTGTAGTCATGTCTGTAAGCTTTTCTCTAGACCTGCTGTACGCTTTGGTGTGACCCAGTTCTCTTAAAATCAATGGGAGTTCTCCCATGGACTTCCAATAGGATGTAACTTCTGCCCTAAATGAGGGAATGTCCACATTTCACAGTCCTAGCCATGTCTTCCAGTCTTGTGTAAATGATGAAGGGCCTCTTTCAGTATTTATCCGTTGATTTTGTTTTATTAGCATCACTCTTTGAGTAAATACTTAGAGCCTTCCTCATCTGCAAGGTTCATAAACTGACAGTAACCAGGATGATGGGCCTTGGTTTCTGATGACTTGAATATTTTGCAGTAATGATATGACAAAACAATATTCTTAAGGGGCTATGTGTATCTTTCAAAAAAGAATGAGGTTTTGTGGTGGCAAAGATGCTGAATACTTGCTGTTCTACCAACCCAGAAAACCTGTTCTTTTGCTACTTGTTATATAAAATGAGTGATTTTTTTAAAATCTCACATACTGCATTGTGAGATGCTGGAATTGTGTGAGACATTCTTTATATGGTCATTTGACTGATGGCTATAACCTCACCTGCCACTCTCTGAAATGATCCACTGCCTAAACAGATAGCACAGTTGTAGTAAGGCTGGAATGGAGTCAATCTGCCTGAGGCTGCTCTCCAGATAGAATCCACACAGACACCTGAGATGGCCTTTCTATCCAAACGAAATGCCGAACGAATTGCTCATTTGTCTAAAGACCTTTCTATCATTACTACCCTCAGCATGACACAGCCTAATACTTTGGTTTAAAATATTGGTCGTTAGCTGGTTTTTTATGAGATTCTACAATATCTTTTGTTGAGAGAATGAGCTGGCACACAGCTTGGGTACGCACTAGCTTTACATTAATGAAAGGAAGGAAGAATCTCACTCACTCATTCACTCTCACTGTTTTATTCTGTGAGCTTTATGGCAAGGTGTGATGAAGGGGTCACTTCAATACTAGATATAGTTGTTGATTATTTTTAAATGTGCTATCTTAACATCAAATAGTTTATTTTAACCAATTCTAGAGAAGAAAGCGCTAAAGAGAAAGAAAATCTCACGCCTTGTAAAGTGTCTTGAATGACCGAGATGTTATGAAAATACTGAATTTCATTAAACCAATAAAAAGGTTTGATAGAAGCAGAATAATTGCTAAAGAAAAAGGAATTAGAAAGACTATCTTCTGGCAATGCCATGGGTAGACCATGGTTTTGATCAATGGCTACCAATAGAGTCACCAACTACTGAGTACATCAGTATTTGGTACATGAATGGATGTTCTGTGGTGCATTAATTCAATGTGCTGAATACCATGAGTGAGCTAGGAAGTGTGATATTTTCATATTATTCATATCACAACATGGGAAATAACTGTATCAACGCTACTTGGGATAAACTTTCTGCAAGTGCTGTTTGTGGACATGCATTCTCATCTTTGGGTTTCCGCCCAGTACCACAATGGCAATTTAAATGTGAAATGAATATCTGGTGTAGTGAGGCAGCTATAGTGGTGGAGCTAAATCATAGGGGATCCAGGTTCAAAACCATATTTGGCCACAAAGATTACCTTTAATGGGGGCCTGTGTGAGCTCAAAATCGATTATCATGCAGGAAAACTAAGGCTAAGTTGTAGATCACACTTAATCTACAACCTATTTCTAAGTATCAATATGAGCTGTACATCCTAGCACAACTCAGACATAATGCTGTGCGAGTATTCAGATGTCTGTACACTAGTACACGTGTTTGTGTGAATGACTGTACCTGTCATTTTAAAATTGAACCTGATATAGATAGGAAATGTACTTCTGTACCTCCATTCAACATAACATGTGAATGACTGTAGCTGTGTACACTGTACACTTGTATGAGTGTTGAACATAACATGTGAATAAGCCTAAAGTCTTAGATCTACTAGAGCCAATCAGAAGTAGTGCCTCTGGAACAGAAAGTTCTGAACATGAGCTGCTAGAACCTCTTCTAGAACAGAGAGAGAGAGAGAGAGAGCACGCGCGCATGCTTGTACTCTAGGACAGAGATTCTCAACGTTGGGTCTGCAGCTGTTATTGGACTCCAACTCCCATAATCCCCAGCCCTAGTGGCCTTTAGTTGGGGATTATGGGAGTTGAAGTCCAATAATATCTGGGGACCCACCGTTGAGAATCCCTGCTCTAGGACTTTACAGGGAGAAATGTGCCAGTAAACTGGTTCAGATGTAATGCAGAACCATGGTTAAGACTGAGACTGGCTGGTTCAGAGGTCATGACCAATTATGATTTATTCTAATCTAAATTGGAAGTAGATGTATGTGTGAGAATGGGAGAGGAAGAATGCACACTCCCAAGCCTTGGAGGTATCCATTACTTAACTGTGGTTCTGCATTATGTCTGAACCAGCCCTCTGTATGTGATAGGTAGTCTCAAGAGCAAACAACAGAGTTCTTTAGCTCCAACTAGCACTTCCTGTGCACAAAAAGGCTGTGGCAGCTGACTGGCAGCTGAAAGGAGGGACAAGCACCATAATCAGAGACACTGCAGTTCTTGGCAGTGGGAGCCAGTGTTGCTGATAGGATGTGTGGGCCCCATAATATATTTGAATCCATGGACTAGGTTTCTGTTCTCCATAGTGCACAGAAGAACCAACACGAAATCCCAAGGACAGCAAAAGATTCTAAAGGGCCCATGTGCATAATTAATATATTATACATGCCATTTTGTCATGTCTGGCTATAAATAGACAGCCAGAAAGATAAGGAGGAAATTAAAGTAAGATAATGAACACTAATCAAGCCTCAATTTTTTCAAAACAGAAGACTTTTCTTACTGACTTTTGAAAACAGGTGAAGGATTACTGTACAGGCTGGAGAGGATTATGTTCCAAGTTTTTGCCAAGGCCAAATAAATTCATTCTGGGAGGGACGAAACAACTTTGGGAGGAGTGTCCTTTGTCTTTTTCTTTAACATGACATCTATGTAATTAACAGCAACCGTCCTGCCAGCCACCATCCTCCCTTCCCCCAGAATGCCTTCAGAAATCCCCAGTGCATTCTATCCCCAGTGCATTCTAGGGGCAAAAAAACAGTAAAGGCAGGACAATGCCAGCAAAGTCTTCACATGTTTGTATTGAGCAGCTTCCCAAGGCCTTTGGCCAGTCTCACCAGTCCTACTGCAATTCCGCTTTTTCATGAGGTTATGCCTCGAAGGCTTGTGAAATTTCACAAGATCAGTGTGGGGTGTGTGATTTCAGGGTGATTTAGCACATCCCTCTCCCAAAACTGTTCTCGTGCCCCTAGGCCCTCCCATCTTCCTTGCTCACTTGGCTTGATAAATCAGCTCAATTGATTGAAATTGGCCAAACAACATGGGTAAGCTGCTTCTAAATTCCCACAAACAGCTACCCATGTGGTTTTGTTAGAAGTAGCCATCCATGTATGAATGACGACATAGCTGTCCCCAGTGAACTGGCATCTACTGGAGTCCTGCACGTGGAGGGTTATCAGGGTGCAATTACTGGGTATTAAATGGCATTCACTCTCTAAATGCCTGCCTACAGGCAGTAATGAGCTGGATGAGGGATAACAAATTGAAGCTGAATCCAAGCAAGACGGAGGTGCTCATTGTGGGGGATCGGAATTTGAGGGATGTGTTAGATCTTCCTGTGCTGGATGGAGTTACACTCCCCCAGAAAGAACAGGTACACAGCTTGGGAGTGCTCTTGGATCCTGGCCTCACTATGGTATCTCAGGTGGAGGCTATGGCCAGGAGGGCTTTCTATCAACTTCGGTTGATTCGACAGTTGAGTCCATTCCTTAAAGAGAACTATCTTGAAATGGTAGTACATCAGCTGGTAACCTCCAGGCTCGACAGTTGCAATGCGCTCTATGTGGGGCTCCCTTTGTACGTAGTTCGGAAACTTCAGTAAGTTCAAAATGTGGCAGCCAGACTGGTCTCTGGGGTAACCCAGAGCGACCATACTATGCCTGTTTTAAAACAGTTGCACTGGCTGCCAATATGTTTCCGGGCGAAATACAAAGTACTTTAAAGCTCTGAACTACCTTAGAGAGCACCTTCTTCTGTATGATCTCCATCGCTCATGGAGGTCATCTGCAGAGGTCCATCTCCAGTTACACCAGTATGTCTGGTGGCAACTCAGAACCGGGCCTTTTCTGTAGCTGCTCCTGGCCTATGGAATCCACAGTTTAGACTCACTGTTGGGCTTTAAGAGCACCCTAAAAACTTACTTGTTTGGTCTGGCCTTCCAAGGTGTTTTTTTTTTTTAATTAAAGTATCTTAATTAGTTTTAAATGGTTTAAATTGTTATTGAATTGTTTTTATATTGTTTTTAGCACTGTGTCTTACAGGCGCGTAACAATGATAGGGCAAGGGGAGACAGTTGTCTGGGGGCCCCACTGCCTGGAGGGGCACCCCAGAGGCACCTCATGTGACTCCCCATTGCCCCCTGCCCAGCCCCATAGCCTCTCAGCCACTTGCCCTCTTCACCGTCTCTCCTGCTTGTTCTGCTGGCCCGCAATGGAAGCAGCAGGCAAGCTGCAAAGAGCTCCTTTTCTCCCGCCTCTCAGCTGATCGGCGGGTGGGCGGGGCTTCCACGGAGGCCTCCCTGTAGGCCTCAGTGAAGCCTGAACTCGAGTAGGGCCCAAGCAAGCCAGGAAGGAGGAGGCAGCCAGAGTGTTCTCTGCAGCAGAAGACCCCTTGCTGCCCTGCTTAACCCAGACCAGCATTTGCCAGGTAGAGTGTGAACTCCTTTTTGTGGTTACCTTTCCCGCCCCCCCCCCATATATAGGGATCTGCTTGCCATAGGGCTTGGATGGGGGGGGGAGGGACCGAGAAGTCTCTGAATATTTATTTTGAAACAGCTTGGAAAATTTGCTGACTTAAAAAAACTATCTAAAAAGTCCTATAAGTGGCTTGTTTCATGGCAGAAAATTGCAAAAACTTCTGGAACAGTATTTTATTAATTTTATTTATTCATTCATTCATTTATAAATGCACTTATGTTCAAGTTGTTTTGCAACCCAGAAGGTCTGAGTGAGAACTGTGAAGCATGTGTGGTGCTTTTATTTTATTTTTCTTGTGTGTGAACTGCTCCCCAATAACTTGCACGGACTTCAGGGTAAATCTGGCCAACATGTGCATGCAGCACCTCCATTCCAGAGGAGGAGATGTGTCTTAAAGGGCTTTAAAAGCCTCCTGTGAAAAACCTCCTGCAATCAAACTTGACTGAATTTGTTCAGAATTCTGAGAAAACAAACATAGGTTCACCCTGCATGGTTGGAAGTCTCCTTTGCTAATCTGCAGCGAGGGGCCCATTTTAATAATTCATCTTTCTAGTGTGTTCTAGGCATTAAAAGTAATACAAATGTATAGTACTCAATGTATATCACTATATATTGTGACGTGTGTGTGTGTATTCAGTGAAATGTATTTGCAGGCAGCATACTTATTTTGGAATATCAGACTTAAATCCTTGGGGGCCTGGGGTGTGCGGAGGCCCTGGACTTTGGGGGGGGCATTTTAAAATCTTGTCTCTGGGCCCACTCCAACCTTGCTACGCCCCTGGTGTCTTAAATGGTGTGTGTTTTTATGTATTTTTAAATTTGTTGTACACTGCCCAGAGCCTTTGGATGGGGTGGTTTATAAATAAGTAAGTAAGTAATAGACCTGATTAGTCCTATGGGCAGTACTTTTTTGGTTTAGGAGTCAAGACTGACATCCTGAACATTCTGCTGATAGGTCACCATGGGGCGGGGGAGAGAAACAAGGGCATCAGCCTTAGCACAATGTGGGACAGCACATGCTGTGTATGCAGAGGGTCTTGGATTCAATTCCTGGCATTGATAGTTAAGAGGATCTTGGGCAGCAAGACAAAGAAAGATCTCTGTGTGAGCTCTGTGTGCCTGGAGAGCGGAAGCTGTCAGTTTAGACAGCGCTGGGCTAGATCTATCAATGGTCCCACTAAGATAGATTCATATGTTCATAAACAACATAAAATGCTGGGAACTCTTCAACAGAGTGTGTTTCCAGTAAACAACCTGAAATGGGGTGTGTGTGTGTGTGTGTGTGTGTGTGTGTGTGTGTGTGTAAGACTATGAATAATCTGGTCCTCACTGATGTTGTTATGACAGAGAGCCTCTGTCTTCACTTCGTGCACTGATATGTACATCCGACCACCAAAAGTTCCATCCACATGCAACTGTCAAACAGCAATCAGATGGCAATGATTTTCTGTCACTAACAACATGTACTGGATTTGAACCAGTGACCTAGAGATGAAGGGCTTTGTATCCCATTACCAATCTCCCAAGCCAGCCAGTTCCCTGCACCCCACAACTAATCTTCATTCTAAATAACTTATTCATATTTTAAGATGGTACAGGGAATAAGATCCCTCTTTAAGCAATTTTAGATTAAAGGTTTTTTTTTAAAAGTATGTGGATTAGTTGATTAATGGATTAGTGGTTTTAGTTACAGCCTATCTGAAAATTAAATATTTGGGGTGATATGTTCTCACAACTGCATCAGTGACTGTAAATTCATATATATCCTTGACCCGTGTATTCAAGGAAATATTTGTGTTACCTGGAATAAGCCTTAGGTCAACTGAGACTTTGTATATGTTATAGATGCAGAACCACATTTCTGAGATATAATGAATGCTCAAAAATTAGTTTTCCTGTAACTCTAGTTCACAAACAGTATTTGAATATATATAGCTTATTGAGGCAATTAACCATGCTCTGCAGATTACCTTGCTTTCTGAACAGATTTTTCTTTCTTTTAAAGCACTGCAAGGTTGTAACACTTCAGGTAAATAAAATAGGACAGATAATATCCTGACAAACTGATAACTAACTCTGTAATCTCTTTGTTATAGGCGTGGCAGCCTGGAAAAGGCATCTGAAGAGTTTAGTTCCACAAAAGCATTGCTAGTCTTTTCTGCTGCCGCCTCGAAACCTAAGCAAGCTTCTGTGTGTTTTGTAAAATAGTGGGTACATGTCTAGTGCCTTCACTGTAAATATCAAGTTTAAACATAACCTGTACATTTCTGAATCTAGTGCAAATTATGTAAATGCAGGTGCTAATTGGGTGCAGCTCTCAAGCTCCTGGCAAGCTGCCAGCGTGACCCCCGAGTGTTGTGCAAGGGTACTGCATTGCCATTTTACAGGATGCATTATTGAGACATTTCCACTTGTTTGCCGAGAAGAGCAAACAGCAGTAACTGATTTGGAAAGCATGTGCTCCCAGAATTAATGCAGAACTCATCTAACCTTCCATAAAACGTAGCAGAAGACCCGGGCTTCTGTGCACGCAGCCCTAAGTGTTCACTCAGTCTATTTGGGCAGAAGATATTAAAGTTCCAACTTTCTAAATATGCAGCATGAGATTGGTGATAACATGAGTATATGCACATGCAAATAGAGATGGATCTTGCTAAGTACACAGCCTATAAAATATGTAGTATAAGATCACTCATTTATTTAGAGATGCTTTTTACTTTGAATGAGAAATGACACAAATCTAAATATTACAATGTAAAGTAATGTGTAATTGTCTGCACGTTATAGCCTCAACATTTTACTTTTGATATAAGAGAGATGACAGCTGCACTTCCATTTTAAGCACACTGATCCCAGATGCAGTGTTTTTTGTTTATCCAAGATAGTATGTAGGTATAGCAAAAACGCTGGTTTATAGTTGAAACAGTATTGCAACAAAGTCTACACTTTTGTTATCTGATCATCCACAAGGCCCTCCCAAATGTAGGTTTTGTCCCCAGTATCTTCCTTCATACTTCTGTTTCTTAAGCATGGCTTTTCCTGAAACAATTTAATTTGGTGTATAGTGGAGGATGAGATTTCATGTTGTAAGGTAAAGTGTGTCGTCAAGTTGATTTCAACTCCTGGCGCCCACAGAGGCCTGTGGTTTTCTTTGGTAATATACAGGAGGGGTTTACCATTGTCTCTTCCCGCTCAGTATGAGATGATGCCTTTCAGCATCTTCCTATATCTCTGCTGCCCGATATAGTACCAGCCGGGATTCGAACTGGCAACCTTCTGCTTGTTAGTCAAGCATTTCCCCGCTGCTGGTCATAATAACCAATTGTTGCTGGGCATAAGGAATCAGGGAAAAAACTGTCAGCAAGTCCTGAATCAGGCAACCCTTCTAGAGAAAGTATTCATGTTTTCAGACCCCTATGAACAGAAGCCTGCAAGAACAAGCCCTCAATTACACTGTGAATGCTGCTAAATTATGCCATCAGTTTTCAATGCCAAAAAAGCTCAAGGCAAATATTATCCATGCTGGAGAATCTTATTCTTTTCTTCTGCCATGCAGCGATATTGGAAGCCAGGCAGCAATAATGTGCATTGTCTCTACCACTCCTACTTAGTAAAACCATTGTGAGATTAACCACACTTGAGAGAAGGGTACAGAATGATGCATGTTGTGAGAACTAAAGCCAAGGTCAGCAGTGTTACGGAAATACGGAACTGAAGTTAATAGGGGGATCATATCCTTTAAAACCAGGGGGTGGAGGGAAAGAGTAGCTGCTCCTGTTCCAGTTACTGATAGCCATCTTTATGGCTATGGGGCATTAGCTCATAAAAGGCATGTTATGCTGCTCTTCAGGTACAATAGGCGACAATGAGATATGGAGGTGAGGATGTGCTAGAAAGGGATCCTAGTGGTATTAGGGGAAGTGGGCTACACTTCTGTGGACCCAAGATCTAACAGGAAGAGGGGAGTTTTTCAGGGGCTGTTTCTCTTTAAGGGGTAGGTCTTAGTCTCTCTATCTCTCTATGTGTTAATAGTTTGGGGTTACTTGTTAGGGTTAAGATATCACAGGGCTAGGAGTTCTTAGGGTTACCTAAAGGCAGTGTTTACTCAGTGGTGGGGGTGGAGTCAGCTAGGGCTGGGAGAGGCCCACGTTCCTTTCCTGTGACTCACATCCTGTGTGACAGTTGGAAGGCTACTCTACATATGAGGTGAAGGCCCGAGAGCATAGCGAACAGAGCATAGCAAACAGGACGTAGGCGTTTTGCAGGAGTTTAGCGGGAAGTCTGCGGGGGAGCCTGGAACAAACCCCTGTGATCACAAGGATCACAAGGAGCCTGGTGGAGAAGAGAACGTAAGTATATATCCCTCCCTCGTATCCCTCATATTCTTGGGAAAGACTGTTTGGACAGTTAAATTGTTGACCATTACAGCTGAGACCTATCCTAATAAACTATCTAATAAATGGACAATAAGCTCCCTAAATGCTGTAAACAGCCAACCAAAACAGTATGAAGATAGAAGGTCAGCAGGGGAAGGGGCACTTCCCAGTGTATTGCACAGAGTGCCACATGTACGACTATTTGCCCCATGGGCAGAATTCATGGGTGTGTGCTCGGTGCAAGGAGCTCCTGGCTCTCAGGGAACAAATCCGTTCCCTTGAGACCAAGGTGGTGGATATGGAGAAGCTCAGAGAGACAGAGAGGCATGTGGACGAGACCTTCAGGGATGTGATAGAGGCATCCCACTCCAGGGCTGGTAGCGCCTCTGCTGTCAGGGAGAATGAAGGTCTTGGGCAAGGAGGACATTGGTCTGAGGAAGAGGGAAATGCTCCTTTAGAAGGGACCCCTTCCGTGGATGATGAGCCCATATCCTCTTGCACAGGGGATACTCCTCTGGGGGGTGGGGGCCTCCTTGTAGTGGGTGATTCAATCATTAGAGGGATAGAGAGATGGGTTTGTGACCCGTGTGTTGACCGCATGGTGACTTGCCTGCCTGGTGCAAAGGTTGCAGACATTACGCAGTGTCTAGACAGGCTCCTAGGCAGTGCTGGGGAGGAGACAGCTGTTGTGGTGCACGCCGGCACCAACGATGTGGGGAAATGCAGTCAGGAGGTCCTGGAAGCCAAATTTAGGCTGATGAGTAGCATTTTGAAGTCCAGGACCCCCAAGGTAGCATTATCAGAAATGCTACCTGTTCCACATGCAAGTACAGTGAGACAGGCAGAGCTGAGGGGCTTCAATGCATGGATGAGACGTTGGTGCCGGGAGAAGGGGTTTAGATTTGTTAGGCACTGGGACACATTTTGGGGCAAGCAAGGCCTGTACAAAAGGGACGGGCTGCACTTGAACCAAGATGGAACCAGACTGCTGGCGCTTAAAATCAAAAAGGTTGCAGAGCAGCTTTTAAAATGACACCTGGGGAACAGCCGATGGGAGCTCGGCAGTATCCCGTTTGGCAAAAGCCATCCTTTAAAGTGTGAGGCTGCAAAGAATTCAAATAAAACAGAACGGGACAGAGCAGAACCGCATAAAGAGCAGACGGGAGCCTGTGCCAGCAGGTCAAAGAGTCAAAAGAATAGCATACATCAGGGGAGACATTCAGTGTATAGGTGCTTGTATGCCAATGCCAGAAGCCTCCGAGCCAAGACGGGTGAGCTGGAGTGCTTGGTTGCTAACGCAGAAATAGACATAGTGGGCATAACAGAAATATGGTGGAACAGTGAGAACCAGTGGGACACTGTTATCCCTGGGTATAAACTCTACAGAAAGGACAGGGAGGGGCGCCTTGGAGGAGGGGTAGCACTGTATGTTAAAGAAGGGATAGACTCTAACAAGCTAGAAAACCAAAGTGGATTGTAGTCCTCCACAGAAATTCTGTGGGTGACTATACAAGGCTGGAAAGGAAACGTGCTACTGGGGACGTGCTATCGCCCTCCGGATCAAAATGCCGACAGTGACTGGGAGTTGCAGGAGGAAATCAGGGAGGCGTCAAGGAGAGGCAGGGCTGTAATTATGGGTGATTTCAACTACCCACACATAGACTGGGTAAATTCACATTCAAGTCAGGACAAAGAGGTCAAATTTCTAGATACGCTAAATGACTGTGCCCTAGAACAGTTGGTCATGGAACCGACCAGAGAGAAGGCGACCTTGGATCTAATTCTGAGTGACACCCAGGACCTGGTGCATGATGTCAGTGTCATCGACCCTTTAGGGAACAGTGACCACAGTGCCATCAATTTCAGCATACATGCGGGGAGATAATCACCAAGGATGTCTAACACAGATATTTTGAATTTCAGAAGAGGAAACTTCTCCAAAATGAGAAGTATGGTGAAAAGAAAGCTGAGGGGGGAAATCAGGAGAGTCATTTCGCTCTGGAGTGCATGGAGTTTACTCAAAACCACAATACTAGAAGCCCAGTTAGATTGTATACCCAAAAGGAGGAAAGGTACCACTAAGTCCAGGAGGATGCCAGCATGGCTAACGGGTACCGTCAAGGAAGCCATAAAAGGGAAGAAGACTTCCTTCTGAAATTGGAAGGCCTGTCCAAACGAAGAGAACAGAAAGGAACACAAACTCTGGCAAAAGAAATGCAAGGTGACAATAAGGGAGGCAAAAAGAGAGTTTGAGGAACATTTAGCCAAAAGTATCAAGGGGAATAACAAAAACTTCTTTAAGTACATCAGAAGCAGGAAACCTGCCAGGGAGGCAGTTGGACCATTAGACAATGAGGGAGTGAAAGGGATTATTAAGGAGGATATGGAGGTTGCAGAGAAGCTAAATGAGTTCTTTGCATCTGTCTTCACGGCAGAGGATACTGAGCATATACCTGCTCCTGAACCAGGCTTTTTAGGGATGGAGGCTAGAGAGCTGAGTGAGATAGAAGTAACAAGAGATGATGAAATCACCAGGGCCGGATGGCATCCATCCAAGAGTCCTCAAAGAACTCAAATGTGAAATTGCCCACCTCCTTGCCAAAATATTTAACTTATCCCTGAAATCGGGCTCTGTACCAGACGACTGGAGAGTAGCAAATGTAACACCGATTTTCAAAAAGGGATCCAGGGGCGATCCAGGAAATTACAGGCCAGTTAGCCTAACGTCCGTTCCAGGCAAATTGATGGAAAGCATCCTCAAGGATAAAATTGTAAAGCACCTAGAAGAACAGGCCCTGCTGGGAGTGAGCCAGCATGGCTTCCGCAAAGGTAAATCTTGCCTCACCAACCTTTTGGACTTCTTTGAGAGTGTCAACGAGTGTGTGGATCAAGGTGATCCAGTTGACATAGTCTACCTGGACTTCCAAAAAGCTTTTGACAAAGTTCCTCATCAAAGACTCCTGAGGAAACTTAGCTGTCATGGGATAAAGGGAATAGTACATGTGTGGATTGCTAACTGGTTGAAAGACAGGATACAGAGGGTAGGTATAAATGGAGAGTTTTCACAATGGAGGGAAGTAAGAAGTGGGGTCCCCCAGTGATCTCTACTGGGGCCGGTGCTTTTTAATTTATTCATAAATGATCTAGAAGCAGGGGTAAGCAGCGATGTGGCCAAATTTGCAGATGATACCAAACTCTTCCGGGTAGTGAAATCCCAAACGGATTGTGAGGAGCTCCAAAAGGATCTCTCCAAACTGGGGGAGTGGGCGACAAAATGGCAAATGCGGTTCAATGTTAGCAAGTGTAAAGTGATGCACATTGGGATGAAAAACCCCAACTTCAAGTATATGCTGATGGGATCTGAGCTGTCGGTGACGGACCAGGAGAGGGATCTTGGGGTTGTGGTGGACAGCTCCTTGAAAGTGTCAACTCAATGTGCGGCAGCTGTGAAAAAGGCAAATTCCATGCTAGGGATCATTAGAAAGGGGATTGAAAATAAAACGGCTAACATTATAATGCCCTTATACAAAACTATGGTGCGACCACACTTGGAGTACTTCGTACAATTCTGGTCACCACATCTTAAAGTCTGAACTGGAGAAGGTACAGAAGAGGGCAACCAAGATGATCAGGGGCCTAGAGCACCTTTCTTATAAGGCAAGACTACAACACCTGGGGCTTTTTAGTTTAGAAAAAAGACTACTGTGGGGAGACATGATAGAGATCTATAAAATCATGCATGGTGTGGAGAGAGAGAAATTCTTTTCCCTCTCACACAACACTAGAACCAGGGGTCACTCCATGAAATTGATTGCCAGGAGGTCTAGGACCAACAAATGGAAGTACTTTTTCACACAATGTGTGATCCACTTGTGGAACTCTCTGCCACAGGACGTGGTGACAGCCAACAACCTGGATGGCTTTAAGAGGGGTTTGGATGACTTCATGGAGGAGAGGTCTATCAATGGCTACTAATTGGAGGGCTGTGGGCCACCTCCAGCCTCAAGGGCAGGGTGCCTCTGAGAACCAGTTGCAGGGGAGTAATGGCAGGAGAGAGGGCACGCCCTCAACTCCTGTCTGTGGCTTCCAGTGGCATCTGGTGGGCCACTGTGCGAAACAGGATGCTGGACTAGATGGGCCTTGGGCCTGATCCAGCAGGGCTGTTCTTATGTTCTTATGATCTTCTGTCATTGGGGGTGGGGGTGGGAAATACTAAAGCTGGCATGGGAGGAGAGCTGGGTGTTTTTCACACAGGACTTTTAGCTCACATCCCATCTAGAATGGAGAGTGTGAGTTCACATATCAGCCAGGTTTACCCCCAAGTCCCTGTGAGCGATTGGGGAGCACTTCACACATGATTCAGGTTTTTCATTTTGTGTTAGAGTGTAGTCCGATTTATATCCAGGGTAAAAATATAGACTTTTTGCATCATTTCTTTGGCGAGGGGGGGTGGGGGGAGACTTCCAACTCGCAGTAAAGTCTCGCAGTAAACTCGCAGTAAAGCCTGCTGTGTGAAAAACACCCTGGTCTTGTGGTAGCAAGCATGAATTGTCCCCTTTGTTAAGCAGGATCTGCCCTGGTTTGCATTTGAATGAGAGACTACATATGAGCAATGTAGGATATTCCCTGTAGGGTATGGGGCCGCTTTGGGGAAGAGCATCTGCATGCTTTTCCAAGTTCAAAGAAGGTTCCAAGTCCCCTCCCTGGCAACTCCAAGACAGGGCTGAGAAAGACTCCTCCCGGCAACCTTGGAGAAGCCACTACCCATCTGTGTAGACAGTACTGAGCTAGATGGACCAATGGTCTGACTTGGTATGAGGCAGCTTCCTATGTTCCTATGGCCCCATAATCCGCTTTTTAACACTATGTAGTCAGCAAAAAGGCCACCTTAAGTGGCACAGCAGGGAAATGCTTGACTAACAAGCAGAAGGTTGCTGGTTTGAATCCCTGCTGGTACTATATCGGGCAGCAGTGATATAGGAAGATGCTGAAAGGAATAATCTCATACTGTGCAGGAGGAGGCAATGGTAAATCTCTCCTGTATTCTACCAAAGAAAACCACAGGGCGCTGTGGGTGCCAGGAGCCGAAATCAGCTTGATGGCACACTTTACCTTTAGTCAGCAAGGCTCAAATTTTCGCATTCTCCTCAGTCTAGTCCTCAGTGCTGCCAAAGTGCACAATGGATCGAGGCCTGCTAGCGCCACCTCCTTTTACATTCTGAGAGGGCTAATATTCAATCTCTGGACTGCCTCCATTATGTCCCACCCCACAATCTAGTACCACTAGATTGTGCCAATATGGATGAAGCCCCCACCACATCTACTGCACCCCAGGAATCAGCATGAGTACAACTCTAGACTCATTCAGATGTTATCATTGGATGCCCCAGTCTCCTGATCACAGGAAGGCATGCAATCATACTTACAGACTTCATCTCTTCCGATGAAGGCGGTAAGTGTGGTTGACCCACTTGGTGGGGAGTGTGGTTGATGCACTGCACAGGACTTTGGCCTCACTTTCTATGATAATGTCTGGTTGGGGCTTCTGCTGCTGCCGCCAGGAAAGAGCAGGTTGTCTCCTCTAACAATTGCTCTAATTTACACCCAGTTCCAGGTTTCAAAAGGCCCTTAGAAAATTGGTCTCCAAAGGCCGCTTCTGACCTGGGAGTTTCCAAGAGAGTCATTCCGCTACCACCACATAAAGGCTATGGGCACAAAGGGGGTCTCAGGGATCAGCAGTAAGCTTCTTGGAAACCTCTGCCATCAGCTTCCACACAGTGATACTGACCCTTGGTACTGGCCCTGCTCTAGCATCTAGTAAATATGAGACTATTAACCTTTGAATGGAAAGACTCTCTCAAATGAAACATTAGCATATATTATGGAGTCTCAGCAGCAGGATGGTGTGTGTGTGTGTGTGTGTGTGTGTGTGTGTGTGTGTGTGTGTGTGTGTACAAGCGTACGTGTCTGTAGTGACCAGCCTCCCCTCCCTCTAAAGAGTTAACCAGAAGTGAACCCTTGTCTTGACTGACAGGCTGGTGAACTCCAGGGTTCAGTCAATCAACACTCCAGGTGGGTGGGACCTAGAGAGCTTTTGCCAGGAAGAAGGGAGTTCTTTGTTAGAGAAGAAGCTAGGCTAGAGGTGATGAGAAAGACTTGTGGCCATGGAGGTTGGCTGCAGGAGAATAACTCTGCAGATCCTTGAAAGGCAGGAGGGCAGGAAGCTTGAATTCTCATCAGGAGTTTGGTGAGTTCAAGCAATGAGCCAGGGCTTATGGCTTCAAGAAGTTTAGCATAGGGGAAAGTTTGCTTAGTCAGATTTTGATATTTCTTTGTGTGTGTGTTTTTGCATATTCCTGATACTGTTCTTTTATTGTTTACCTGTAATGTAATTAAAATAAGAAACACTAGCCTACACCCATCCTACCTAGGGCATTGCAAAAAGACTATAAACATTTAAATGGGCATTAAGACAACCTATTTTTATAACCTTACTAAGTATTCTCAACTGTACCTAAAGGCTGAGGAAAGCCTCAGACGGAAGCAGTCTATAGTAATTGAATAAAACTGGGGTTTTTAAAAGTTCTTTTCTTTTTTACAAGCCTCTCTGAGTTGGTTTTTAACTCGGGAAAAGTGGGAGGCAAAGGGGGGTTCCTCTGGTGCAAACAAATCCTCAAATGTTTAGTAGCTATCAGTTTTCTCACCACGTGTAGGCTTGCAAATGGAACATTTTTGTACTTATCCAATAGCGAAATAAAGAGAATTTTCTCTGGGATTCCACCCCAAGGCCAGGGAGGTTCAAGCTCTGTCGATAAGAGGGGTAGTAGTGGCAGCATTTTGAACCTACCGATAATACAGAATAGTTTTAGGAGAAGCCTAGCCAGGCAGCTCAACATGGATGATTGAGCATTTCTTTCCCTCACGTGAGCTTGCTCTGAGACAAAGGCTTTAATCTGCTGCAGTGTCACACACACTCTCATGTACATCAGAGTGGTGTGTACAGTTCCATACGTATTGCTATTCTACTGGAAACATGATTCAGCAGCTCCAGGGCATACCTGGAGAGCTCCAATGCTCAGCTGCATGTGCATACATACAAACATGCTTGGAAACAAATGTTTTTCTACTTTTTCTACTGCAGTTCTGCAGAGCTTTGGACTATGCTGATTATCTGTGACTGGGCACACTTTTTTTCCTTCCAAAAATAGAAGTCCAGTTGTTGTTCCAGAACTAATATGGAAATATCAGTTTTCAACATCTCAGTGTTCAGTATTTTCATTTGTTTATTTTTGTTTGTACATACAAATTGTATCTTAAAAAACAAGCCTTATCAACTTTTTTCCTAATTAATTTTTATTTGAATAGTGAGAGTGTGTGCTTGGTTGCATTTGTGATATATAATGCACCCATGCACACTTTCAATAGATATATAGCTTTCTTTAGTGGAAAATTTGCAAATCCACTCTTCAATAAGCCTCTGTGACTAAGAAAAGGTCAGTTCCCTTGGAATTAACCAAATCTATTGCACATATCTGCAACATACATGATATAACTTTCACCTTGTCTTGTTAAACCAGTGGATTACATTGTTAAGCTGTAAATCCTATTGTCCATACCCTGAAGTCGTCACTCAGGCATAGCTGACAGAGAATGGGGGGATTTCCCCCCCTTTTCAGGACAGAACCTGCTATTTATTTTATATCCACTAAGTTAAAATAAGGTATGAAATGATTTTGTAAACCATAATACAAGACCACTTTAATCAAAGTGTGGAGAATCACAGCTCCAGTCACTTAAGCATGTGGCAAAGCATTTATCCAAATTGGGGGGTTGATGCTTCTTCAAGTGTGCTGTTGACTATTTTGTTCATTGCTGGGCTTCAGCAATAAATGTGGGGGTGGAAGACCTCTCTGTGAGCACATGGAGAGACAAGCATTTGCTGAGAAGAGGTCATGACATATACTCAGCCTAGTCTACTTGACAGAACTACTGTATAATAGCAGGGCACTTACGTCTAATCATAGGCTGTGAAAACTTGACATTTCCATTCGAATTACTCAAGTACCACACTGTTGTCTTGCACAATGGCTTTTGTAAGTGAAGCAGTGAACAGTGTGCCTGAAATGGAGCTTGCAATTGTGTTGTTTCAGGTAGCAGTAGAAAGTTAAAACCTCCCCAGCATTTTGCTTTTTCTATAGGGAAAGCATTTGGGGTGGGTGGAGAGCATGAAAGCCCAGCAATGAACAAAACTGTAAACAGCACACTTGAAGAAGCTTCAACTCACCACCCACCCACCCCAATTTGGAAAAAAGCATGAAAACCATGCATAGGTCACATGATGTGAGAATCAAATATGCAACTCTTTCATGACATAACTTACCCTGCTAACTGAGCAAAGAGGCACCTTTTCCTAGTGGTGATTCTCTTATATTTGGCAAGGGGAGAGCAATTGGCCCTATCCAACCCCTGCACAGCACCCTGCCAATGGATGTTGCTGGTGCCTACCTTATGTTTTTGGTATTACGATTGTGAACCCTTTAGGGACAGGCAACCATTTTGTTTATGTTTATTCTTCTGTGTAAAAGTGGTATATAAATATGTGATGTAGTAGTAGAAGCAATAGCAGCAGCAGCAGTAGTAGCAGTAGTATGTAAACACAGTTCTTGTGTGGTTCAAAGCTGCAATTGATTTTAACTTTGCAGCATGTCTACCACCAGTGAAACATTAATATAGTTTAGTTTTTTGCATAGCACTTTTCAACAAAATCCTCAAGGCATTTGACATAGCAAAGCATTTGACATAGCAAACAAAAAACTGAATGAAAATGTGGTTCCCTCTCCTAAAATGGTTCAAGCTCTAAAATAGAATGAATAAAAACAAGGGAGACAGCGTAACAGCCAATGGCAGTGAGGGATGCTATGCTAGGATTAACAGGCAGGCAGGCACATGCAACAGCCACACTCTGCAGTCTACATGTGGTTTCATAATCTTTGCTTTACAGGAAGTATTATGCTTCCATTTGGTGTGAAATTTCTACCATGTATGGCCAAAGAGATTCAAGATGGTCTCTTCCCCTTCCTGTTAGCAATCTGAGGTGCCAAAGATATGTAATGAAGAAGGAAGGTGTCTCTGGTGCCTCTTCTTCAAAAACTGATAGCTTCAAAAGTGAAATGCTGCTTTCCTGAGGAAAATCTTTCTTATCTTTCAGAAGTGGGATAGTATAACATTGGACTGGCTTGGATGATACCTCTCCAGCCCATATAATTTAAAAAAAGGGCACACCAACAGCAGACTCATTATGACACCTTTCACAATATCCCAACACTCACCCACTGCATCCCTTTATCACATAGATGGGCCATTTGTCCAAACAACCGCACACTCCAGATTCTAGTTTAAACTACTATTTGGAGAACAGGTAAAGCTGCTAGGGATGTGCACAAAACAGATTTTGCGTTCTGGTTTGAATTAGAAATGAAAAACAAATGGCTGAAATGTTTCATTGAAATAATTGGTCCAACCATTTCTTGCACAATGGTTTCGAGTGTTTCAGCCATGGGGAACAATGGGGAAACTCAAAACACCCCATTGTTCCACATAGGTAGTTCCTAGGGAAACCAAAGTGGATTGTGTGGTAGGGCATGGTGAGTGCTACCTACCACCCAGCCCACAAAAGAAATAGGCAAGCAGGCGATTTTTAACAAACGTCTAACCTTTTCCCCAAACCCCCCATAGGATCCTTTCAATTGTGTGGACCAGAGGATATATCATCCAAACTGGCCAGCTAATGACTATGATAGAACAGGTGACTCACTGCTAGTACTCCTCAAAGAGTATAAAAGACCAATATCCTGGTCAAAGAGATTTTACTTCTAGGGGTGTGTGAGCCGGGTTTGGGGTTGAACCAGACCAGCCTCAGCCAGTCACGCAAATGGCCTCTGCACATGCATGGAGGTCAGTAAAATGGCCCCTGCACATACACAGATGGCCAAATTGGGCCAGAAAAGGCCTGAACCAGGCCACTGCCAGCCCTGGCTACTCAGAGGGAGGCTGCTGAGGGTGGGGGAGCTACTCCTGCCCCCGGCACACACTCCCACAACCATGGTGGCTTGTACTTATAAGTACATATTTACTCCACTCCCATCCCCTCTATAATTAGGAAAGCTCCCAGTATATCTTCAAGCCAGTTGAGCCAGCTTGGTTAGAACTCAAACTGGGTCTGGCTCAACTGAGCCAAAACTGAGCCAGGCCAGGTCGGCTCAAATCCAGTTCAAATTTGAGCTGAACCGGCAAATCTAATCTTTTGCACATCCCTAATTAACACTCTCACACAGCAATTGACATTTTTTCTTTTACTCTAATACCTTTCCTCTTTTGTGGGGTTTCCTTCATGCCCAAGAATTTATCCCAGAGTTCTCCACCTTTGCCTGCTTTGAAATCAGGGTCTTATCTCTGCCCCACTGTGGAACTATTGGCTCTAGGAGCTCCATGAATGCTCCTACCTAAGTTGAGAAAATAATCTGGTCATACCTTATTGTTGAAAAAACACTGGACAGATCCACCAATCATACTATGACTAAACCTTTCCACAAATAAACACCTTCATAATAGAAGCAATAGTATTGTGTGAACAGGCCTTATGTGTTCTGCTACCTCAGTGTCTTTCTTTTCCAGTATGTTAGTGTGAAGATCAAACCACTTATGACATGGCAGTGGAGGAAGTGGATTTATCCTACCCATTCTGCTCCACACAATTTCCCCAATCTAAGCCCCTCACCCCACTCACCAAACTGCCAGCGGTTCCATTAGAGGAAACAAGTTGTTATAGTAAGAACTAATCAGCCTACTTTTCTTTCACTGTCTCTACAAATGGACTAAATGTGGTTCAAATCGAGGTCCACAAGTTAGATCTCTTGCACCTCAAATGTTCATGCATCTGCCAACTTGGATTGGGGTGGATGACATCATTACAAACTAGACCACTGAGGTGTCCCTGTGTGTCACTCACTACAACTGTACCAAATTTGGTTCAAATTGGTTAAACAGTACTCAAGTTAGTGCACTTGTGCCTCAAAAGTTCACATGTCCACCATCTTGGTGCGGGGTGGTTGACATAATCACAAATTACACCATTGGGGCACCCCTATGTGTCCATACAGCTATAGGAAATTTTGTTCAAATCAGTCAAGCAGTTCACAAATTAGCCCACTTGCACCTCAAACATTTATGTGTCTGCCATCTTGGACTGGGGTGGATGACATCATCACAATCTATGCCATTGAGGTGTCCCTGTGTGTCACTCTCTGCAACTGTACCCAGTTTGGTTCAAATGGGTTAGACAGTCCACAAATTAGCCAGCTTGCACCTCAGATGTTCACGCAACCACCATCTTGGCTTAGGGTGGATGACATCATCACAAACTATACTGTTGTGTTGAGGTGTCCCTATGTGTTCCTACAACTGTACCCAATTTGGTTCATATTGGTCCAGGCCCCAGTTGATTGGTCCCAGTTGATGGGAGGGTGACACATGGATGGACACACATACACGGACACACAAACAGAATGTAGAGTGATCTCATAAGCCTACTGGAAAGTAGACTAAAAATACAGTAAGATGCTGTAAATAGTTACAGCACCCCCACCCCACCACAGGGTCAATAGAAGTTCCCAGGATATGATTTGTGCAAACCATGTAACAGGAAAGGGTTAAACACACACTCACACAACCCAGCACCAATGCTTTGACTGAGTACATAGATATGGTAGATCCCAGTGCCATGACTTTCTTGTCTACTTTCTGATCTGTAAAACATGGATTCTTGCCTCAGTTATTTTAAATAATATGCCTCCAATAACAGTTGTTTCGGTAAGTTAAAAGCCTGTTCCTTAAATTAAGTTTTCTCTCTCTCTTAAATATCATTTTGAAATTTGTTGGGATTATTGTATATTGTGGTATTGAAAATGCAGTGGAGAAAACTGGAACTTCTAGCCCACTCCTGCAAGTAAAGTATGGCTTTAAAGGTCAGTTGTAATATGCAACACTATGCAGGTGTTTCATATTTGGGTAATTTGTCACTTGTGTTCGTGTCTTCTCTCACATATTGGCAGCACAATTTAATCTCAATGCTTGTGATTTTTTTAGGACTCTCTAGAAGACTGAAATTGTGAGACTCATGAATGAAACATATCTGGCTCCCAGGATTGCAAGAAAGGGCAGGGGTGGGGGAAGGATAAAAAGTCTGCAATGGGTTCCAAATGCCTACAATAGCAAATTGAAAACATACACCCAAACTTCATCAACTAAGAAAAACTATCTCTTGTTAAGATGTTTGTTATTCCCTCTGAGAGAGAGAGAGAGAGAGAGAGAGTTTTGCTAAGATGTGGAGTTAGTAATCCAACAAGGGGACATTTAAATAAAACATAATCAACCAAGGCCATATGTAAAGTCCCAAAATACACAAGACCAACTCTATGGAATAAATACCGAGAAAGCTTTATTTGGTTACACACAGTTATCCACGCCTAAGTCATTCCATGACTGGATTACTGTAATGCACTCTACATGGGGCTGCCCTTGAAGAATATTTAGAAACTGCAACTAGTGCCAAATGTAGCAGCTAGGATTTTATCTGGAGTTGCCCACTGGGATCACATCACACCCATTTTGAAAGAGCTGCACTGGCTGCCAATTTGTTTCCAGGTCTAATTCAAGGTGCTGGTTTTGACCTTTAAAGCGTTAATGGTTTGGGCCCTGGATACCTGAGGGACGCCTGCTCCCAAGGGCTGCTGCTCACTTTATGAGGTCATCTGAGGGGGCTCTGCTTCGGGTGCTGACAATGAAGGAGGCTCAGCTATTGTGCATGCAGGACAAGGCCTTCTCTGTTGCTGCCCCCAGACTCTGGAATGCTCTCCCAGTGGCTGTTTGCTCCTCTGTCCAGGGGCGTAACTACTATTAGGCAAGGGGAGACGGCTGCCTGGGGGGCCCCATGCCTCGAGGGCCCCCCAGAGGCAAGTCACATGACTCCCCAACACCCGCAGAGCTTCGGTGCCGTGAAAAAGCCAACCCCAAGTTCGGAGCAAAGGCGGCATGCATGCAGCAAAGTCCTTGTCTGCAGAAGCAACTCTGAGCCGGGAGCGCTCTTCCCCATGGGAGGGTGGAGGGACGGGGTTAAAGCGAGGGAGTGGAATTTTCTAGAGAAGCTGGCATAATGGGGATGTGAGTGTGAGTGCACTATATATTGTGAAGTGTGTGTGTGTATCAGCGAGGGGCCCATTTTAAAATTTTGTCTCTGGACCCACTCCAGCCTTGTTACACCCTGCTTCTGTCTCCATCACAATTTTTAGAAAGCATGTGAAAGCTTGGCTTTTTATCCAGGTTTTTATATGATTGTCGCTGCTGCTGCTGCTTTGTATTTTGTATGGTTATATTGTCTTGTATTTTAAATCTTTTTAGTCAAAACTATGTTTTTATATTCTAGCTTAATAGTTTAATTGTGTAATTTTTATAGTCTTGTTTTAATTTTTCTGTGTGAACTGCCTTGAGATTATTTTAATGAAAGGTGGTATACAAATTTAACAAGAAATAAAATAAATAAGGCTATTTTGTTTTTTTTAGAGATGTACAAATTTTCTCATACCAACAACTATCAGGTTGAACACAGCCTGTTAAGCAACAAGCAAGTGGGCATGTTTGTATCTTTGTCTCATTGAGTAACACACTGGATGCATACCTGCCAACATGTCCCTATTTTCCTATTCAGGTGAGTGGGAAAATAGGGCATTGTTGGCAGGTTTGTGGATGTCAAATAAGGTATTCTGTTTAACCCTATCCACACATTATGTTGAATGTGCATACAGTATGTACTATATACACATGTACAGATTTTTATGCACTATACATAGATATTTAGACACATTCAACAAATGTACAGCACTACAATTCCTATCTGTACCCTGCATTTGAGGGAGCTGTACCCAGGTTCACTTTTAAAATGAACATATGTACAGTCATTCATACAAACGCATGTACATGTGTACAGACATCTGTACACACATGTACAACATAATGCCAGAATAGCACTAATGTTTTCCATATACCTAGTGCTACTTCCAGCATGATCTCTTTCCTTTGATCTGCACAGTTATATGCAGATCACACATGTGCCTATCCATGCTCACATGGACAGCAGCAGAAAGCCATGGCTGTGCACAAATTCCCATTGTGTGGCAAGGAACCTAGCCACAATTATCTATTTTCACCTTGTCACAGTTATCCATGTTCCCATAGTGCTCAGGTTAGATTACTGCAATGAGGTGTTTGTTGGGCTGCTTTTAAAAACTCTTCAGACACTTGATTTGCTTCAAAATGTAGTTCCAAGGTTAGCCAAGTAGGGTACATGTGAAGCCCTGCTGGACCCAGAACCATCTTTTCTCATATAAATTTGTTCATAGTAATGTGAGGTGTCAAACAGCAGCTCTGCAATACTGATTTACTGGCATAGACCAACAGCTTTCTACTATCCTTTTGGATTTAAAGTGCTGCTACTTTCCCTTGATTCCACGCAATAAATAATTCTGTGCAATAAAGGCTTTCTCATGACCATGTTAATCACAGTTGAATGGGGCTGACTGACATTGGTGTGATTGTGTGAACCTGTGCACTGCAGCAATTCCAGCTAACTTTTGGGATATCCCACATATCCATGGTCATGTAGCCAGAACTCCTTCAGCTCCACTCTGCCTGGAAACACACCACATCATCAATTCCTGCATGCCCCACCCACACCTGTCCCAACACCCACACACCTGCCCTTTCAAGCTATGGCATGGCATGCCGTGGCCAACAATGCAGGGACAACAGATACTAGTAGGGGGACCAGGCCACTTGCTGACAGTGCTAAGGTCCAAAGCCTGTGGGATCAGTGCTGTGAGATGCTGCTTGTCCACTTGCAGGGGACATAGGTGTGCATGTATACTTGTGCAACATGTGATCAGAGAAAGCTGTGGTTAGGATGTGTTCCACAGGTGGCCCCTGGATGCCCCTTCAACAAGAGTGCCCTTAGTCTGAAGGGGTTTCACTTTTCTGTTTCTCTCTTTTACCAATGGAAGTTGGGAGTTGAAGCACCTTCCAAAAATAGTACTCTCTGTGCAAGGCACTGGAGACAGTACAAATCATTTGGAGGACCAATTGGTGCTGGTGCAGGGAGGAGAAGCCAAGTTGATGAGAAGGTGTAGTCCTGGACAGTCCCTTTCTTCCCAGCTTGCTCCCCACTTCCTGCTGGGATGAAGAGCAGGTCATGACCCGGGTAATCTCCCTGTGGCAGGGAAAGGGTTACGGTGCCTGCCGCTCACTCACAACACTCCCCTGCCTCCATGGGCTTGCCAATTAGTTTTAATGTTGCCCAGAGTTGCCAAGTGGGGATGAGTTTTTCGGTTTCCCAATTCCTTGGGGCTACTTCCACACTTCCTTGGAGAGAGTATGTGGTAAAGCACTGAAGGCTTTCTAGGGTGAGAGCAGTGCAAGGGGCAGCAGAAGACCGGCCAGGATTGCATCCGGGCCGTGGGAGGCTAATGGCTGCTGCAGTCCACTTCCCAGGAGCCTCTAACTGGTATTGTGTGTGGACTGCTCTGTAGCCACCTGGCAGCGAAAGTTTTTGTGTGCCGATGCACCTGCCGATCCCGGCAAACCTCCAGGTCCAGAAAAGCAGTCATGACAACCTAGCCAAAACATACAGTGGTGCTGCTGTTCCTGTGCTTGAGTAAGTTTACTTATGAAGAAAGCACAGCAGTGCACTGCCGAAGAGGGCACCTTTGTTTCTCGTTGTCACTATGGCCAGGTTCAGAGAACTCAACAAATCTTCGTCCTCCCCTTATATAGTGTATCTGGCTAAGTTATAGCTTCCTGGTTTATTAAGCCACACTTTCCCATGATGTCCAGCTTGGAAAATCATAGTTTAAGTGATCCCATCAGGCCAGGATCAAACTAAAATGGTGTACTGAAATTCAGACAGCGGGTTTATTTTCAATGAAAACAATAGAGAAGGCATATGGATATTAGTTAATATATCGCAGCTCTAGGTATGCATCTGTGTCTGACTCTTAGTAAGACATTGCAGGTCTGTTTGTATTTGCAGTGTGTTGTTAGATGGACTACTAGCATATTAGAACCACCATTCTACCTCTGTAAAACTATCTCAAAATTTCTGAATGGAAAAAAGGGGTGAATGCATTTAAAAGCTATTATAGAAACTGTTACGACTCTTCTATTGCCACTATTGTTATTTTGTTATTGTGTTTGTTTTTCAAGATGATCTTTAGCTGTGCAATTTTAAACATATATATTTAGCCCTTACAAAATAAAATAAAGTAGTCGCTGGTAATTTAGTACTGGAAAGTTAATTCAAGAAACCTCTGATCTTTAAACTGTCACACGACTATTGATTTTCAATATTGCAAGGCTCTGTGCCATCCTAAGCGTGTAGTTCAGCAGATTTGGAAGAGTTTTTTCCCTTATCAGTTCAGTCCCTGAGTACTTGTGCATTAAGGCAACAAATATCCACGGTTAACGGTGTGTCACATGGTAGCTGAGTGGACGTGCCAATTTTCTAATGAAGTTAGGTTGTTGGCAAACACACCAGTCATCATATATTGAAAGAGGTCTTCTTTTGTGTATTTCCAGCACACTTGAATGCATCTAAAGATACCAGTTACATAATTGTCTAAGGGCCAAGTGAAGAGTGAAAATGCATCCAACCAGCACCAGCACAAAAGAGAGAGAAGAGGCTGGAATTAAAAGCACAGTCGCACCAACTCCGTATACCTTAATAGGCTGCGTATTTATTTGCTGCTTGTGCTGAATATACTTGGCATTGTGAATGCAGAGGAGAAAGTATGAAGTGTCAGTATCCTTTAAGACCATAACTACTGTTAAGGTGGTATTTGCTTGATGCTAATAGCTAAAATCCTCTCATTCCCCTTCCTTTTGTAGGGAAATACAAAACAGCAAAATGTAGCTGTTTTGTATTTTAGTTCGAAAAATAGATTCCTAGCACCGAATAATATTAAATAACAGTCCTGAGGCCTGGGCTGCCATTAAGCTGCATCACGTTTTTGATACTATTAAACAAGGGCGGAAGTAATCTTTCCTCTTTTCTTCTCCAGTCACCCTATAATTAAATCAACAATGGAGCTTATGCTGCAGGCCTGATGAGTAACTTGTCACTGTGTTTTAAAATTGTGAAATAAGAGAGGCAAACAATGAAATTCATGACTGCTTTGCTTAGGACCTGCCTATCAGCTCCAACATGCGACACAGAGATGAAACCCACTCAGAGCAAAGTGTAGTACCACCCCCAGGATCTGCCACTAGCAGCTGAGGCATCCACCTTTGATGTTTGGGGTGTAGGGGTGCGTTCTAGCACATTAGAGAAGTCTTGTTGATACATAAGATCAATGTTGTCTTTGTGGAACAGTAGGGCCCACCCAGAGGTGTATCTATGGAAAATAGAGCCTATGGCAAGCACTGAAATTGCACCCCTATTGGACTAGAGGTTCAAGACCTGAGTTCGAATTCCCATTTAACTATGAACTCACTGGGTGACTCTGAGCCAGTCATGTATCTCTCATCCTAACCTATCTCACAGGGTTGTTGCAAGGATAAAAATAAGCATGTATACAGCTCTGAGCTCCTCAGAGGAAGAGCGGGTTATAAATGTAAAAAACAAATAATAAAAAAATATATAAACTGCCAACTGAGGATAATGCTTCATGCATTTGGCAGTACGTCCTAGATTCCCTGTGCAGTGGGGAAATGCTTGACTAACAAGCAGAAGGTTGCCGGTTCGAATCCCCACTGGTACTATATCAGGCAGCAGCAATATAAGATGCTGAAAGGCATCATCTCATACTCCACGGGAGGAGGCAATGGTAAACCCCTCCTGTGTATTCTACTAAAGAAAACCACAGGGCTCTGTGGGCGCCCGGAGTTGAAATACACTTGACAGCACACTTTGCCTAGCACATGAAACCTTGTGCCACAGGAAGGTTGCAAACCCAAACAAATTTTCCAGGAACTCCTAGTGAGCTTGACTGGACTTCCTTCTGAGTAAACATGCTCATGATTGTGCTATAAATTAAATAGACTCAAGCATAACACATGACTCAGCATTTTTTGGTGCAACAAGATACTACCATGGGCTATTCTTCAGTGGAAATGCTTCTGACCATAAACATATTAGTAATTTGGCTACTAATGGGGGAGGAGGAGGACTGAAAAGGCATAGCAGGGCCTTAGATGAAAAACGCCTCCAGACGGGTGACACATACTGCAGAACTCGGTCTACCTCAAAAAGGAGTCCAAGTCATTTAGAAACATTCTTATCTGCAAGATGTGTGCGGGGGGCAGGGGGCGCTGATACTTTAGCTCCACCTTAACCTTGCAGTGAGGGATGGCGGGTTGAGGTGATGGTCTTCTCTCTTACCAACTCATAAGGTGGAGGAGAGGGAGACACAACAATCATTCTGCCAAGAACATCTCACCTGCTGTGTCCCTCACCTCTTCCTCCACCTCTTCCCTGGCTCCTGCCTCCTCAGTTGCCTCCATCTTCACTGCTGCCTCCAGCACTTTCTGCTTGCCTTTCTCTACCACTCAGTCATCTCCGGTCTGGCTGCCCACCTCCCTTCAGGGCTGGCTGCCTCATTCGGGCTGCATGCAATGGCACCCCCCTTCAGGTGGAGCCCAGGGCATGTGCCATACCCGACATAGCCTAGATACGCCTCTGGGCCCACCCACTCCCAATCACTACAGGAACTAGTGACTTGAGCGTTTTATGAGCCAATCGTGTTTAGAAGAACCAATAGCAAAGTAAAGAAACAATAACATGGAAGGAGGGAGGGGAGCTGGTCTTGTGGTAGCAAGCATTAATTGTCCCCTTTGCTAAGCAGTGTCTCTCCTGATTGCATTTGATTGGGAGACTACATGTGTGAGCACTTTAAGATATTCCTTTTAGGGAGTGGGGTAGCTCTGGGAAGAGCATCTAGGTTCCAAGTTCCCTCCCTGACATCTCCAAGAAAGGGCTGAGAGAGACTCCTGCCTGCAGCCCTGGAGAAGCTGCTGCCAGTCTGTGAAGACAATACTGAGCTAGTTGGACCAATGGTCTGACTCGATAAATAATTATGATCCTGTTCAACACCAGGATTCAGTAGTGTAGTCTATTAATGGGAGAGAGTATGGATATGGGTGACGGAGGAAAGAAAGGTGAGAGAAGTTCAACTGGATATGTTAACTGTCAAAATTGTTTGAAAGAGGGTGTTAGAGTGGTTATGAGTATTGCTGATGTTTTAAATCAGAAGCCACTTGTTTAGAAAATTAATAATGATAAAGGTATGTTTTTAGTCAGAAACAAAAATTGATTTTTGTATTCATTTCTGC
>NC_069659.1:255152500-255225000 GCF_027244095.1 Hemicordylus capensis | reverse complement strand
CTGTGTGTGTGTGTGTGTGTGTGTGTGTGTGTATGGCAAGCTACATTCTGGAACTATGGAAATATGATCATAATAGGAAGTGGCACGATGGAAACTGCACAGCAGTGTTTTTATACTCAGGCTATAGGCAGCTGGAATCCAAGACCAGTTACTTTTAATGGTTGTATTTTCTCAGGTCATCTCATTATATGTCCTAATGTGCCATTTGCAATGTTGGTTTGGATAAACTCCACATATTTCATTCATTCATTCATTCATTCATTCATTCCAATCGACTACAAACATTCCTGTAGCTATCTACATTCTGAAGCTAAGTATTACTGCGTCTCTCATTCTATTAAAAAAATCTTCTCCTTATTGCTATTCTGCCATCACAAAGTATTGTACATATACTAAATTTGCTGTCCTGTATATTAACTTCACCTCAGTCACCCAGATATGTTGATATAAATTAGGTAACACTCATAATGAAAATGTATCCCAGCATAATAGCAATAGCACTTACATTTATATACCGCTCTATAGCCAGAGCTCTCTAAGCGGTTTACAATGATTTAGCATATTGCCCCCAACATTCTGGGTACTCATTTTACCGACCTCGGAAGGATGGAAGGCTGAGTCAACCTTGAGCCCCTGGTCAGGAAATACTGTGTGAAATCACCTGTGGGTGGGTGTGAATGAACACGAATGTATTATTTTCAGTATTCTCTAAGCCATTAAAGTCAGTGAAGTCATACTTTCTAGTTCAATCACATTTACAATTATAACAAAGAGTAAACAAGTGTTAATTGTAAACTGCCCCGAGCCATTTTGGAAGGGTGGTATACAAATCAAATCAAATCAAATCAAATCAAATCAAATAATTGATTCTCAACATTTTCTTTAACGTTTTAACATATCATAACATGTCAACTAAAATGACTCTCCACAAGCTCTGTTTTCTTTGGAAGGGAAGCTCCCATTAGTGGCCATGGCATGGCAACTAGCATATGGAGGCAAACAGCAGCTAGTGCACAGGAAACAGCAAATACTGATAAATATACTGGGTGACAGATTGCATTGTTGGCTATTTAAACTTCCCCACCACCACAGAAATATTTGTATGCAAGTCATACTACAGCCACTGTGAGCAAGCTGCAGGTCTACCGGTGCCACTCACTCACTGGATTATGGCTGATGTGTGCAAGAGATTACCCATCTCTCAGTATATATGTGTGTTATATGCTGGATGCCTTTATATGACATCATCAAGCATCAAGTTGGTTCCTATAAGGCCCCTCAGAAATGGAACATCCATTGGCACCGATGAATTTGCAAGTGAGTGGAGGTGTATCTTATTTATTCTCCTTTTTTTCAGAAAGTCCATGATGTAGTCTAAGGGTCTAGATCAGGAATTCTCAGTGTTGGGTCCTCAGATGTTATTGGACTTCAGCTCCCATAATCCCCAACCAAAAGCCACTGGGCCTGGGGATTATGGGAGCTGAAGTCCAATAACATCTGGGGACCAAACGTTGAGAATCCCTGGTCTAGATGCACTGGTGGCTGATGCACTGAGACTCCTCATGTAGCTGTATTCTGTGAGAAATACCACTCAGGCAATCAGCTATTTTATTGTATTTCCTACATAAGAGCCAACAGTTGACAAGCCAGTAACCCTTCTACTTGCTTCTGTGGCTTTTACCAGTGGGAGCACGCTTCCTACCCAGGAGGTGCTAGAATTGCCTTAGTCCTAAAAAGATGCTATAGTATAAAACTTACATTGAAAAATAAAAGTCTTTATATGCCCCATATTAAAAACAATAGAGTTGCTTACAGTATACCAGTTTTTATGAAGGCTCCTGGATTCCAATCTGAGAATGTGAAGTCTATACAGAATGGTAATTTTAGGAAAATTCATCTGCTCTTCACCACTCTCACCCCAACCCAAAGAAGAAAGAATGCCCTTTTCCCTACTTAATTTATTATTTCTGTGATTTATCAAAGCTTTCTATCCTCAGCACATAACTGGTCACTTGTGATTTATACACCAAAGGAGTAAGTAGCTCCTTGTTCAAATAGGAAAAAGGGCTAATGCCTTGACAGTCTCACAAAACTGAGAATATTAAAAGAAGAAAAAATTACCTAAGTTGGAGAAATAATATATGAATGGTAACTTAATACACTGAGAAATTTCAGAAAGGCTTATGTGCTGATTTACTTGGCTCTGGCATTTGGGGGGGGGGGATCAAATCTGTGTAGTTACCTTAGCAACTGCCATAATATGTTGTTTGTACTCTTGCTGATAGACAGATTAGGCAGAGAAATCCCTGGTGTAAATTCATGGAGTACACTAGGGATAAACTTGGCCCAGGGTCCTCTCAGGAAGCTCACACAGTAGAGTGCAAAATGAACTTTCACATCTTTAAATGTTTTTTGGCTATCTTATGTGAATACAACTGGGAACATGTACACTTCTCCTAAAGAGCACCCAGACTGCTAAGCTCTGCCCTTACATCCCTGGGGGAAGAAAAGATGCCAAGTGATGTTTAACCGACAACATCAAAAACTCAACAGGTGATTGTCAGAAAAGCCTCCCCAAAGGGAGACATTTCTTTTCACTTTTGCAATGGTGCACCAACTTCCTTCTGACTTTGCTAGTTTATTTCATATTTCAAATATATTCTGTAATCTACTACAATATATAGGCCAGTCTTTTGATTTTTCCCCTCCCCTTCTTTCCATTTTCTAACTTCAGGCCTATGTCCTCTTGTTATGTAGAAATTAATTATGATGTTATCTCATATAACTCATTAGTATCAATTAATTCTTTCCCTTTCATGATTTTATATAGCTAAATTAGATCATCTCTTAGGACCTTAATCATCAGTATTGGGTTCATTTAGACTTTTCTTCTCCCCTCCCCCTCCCCTGCACCCTCTTAAGCTCAGAGCAAACGATGCATTTGCTGGAGTGAAAATGCGGCATATGCCTGGCTGGTAACACAGGTTGCTTTCATGGCATGATTTCAGATCTCTGGTTACATCTTGCTAAATTCAGTGCCCAGCATCTTGTGCAAGGCAACATGGGCAGCTCTGAACTGCACTGCTGCGGGCATCAAAAGCAATGCTGGCAGTGATGCAGAAGTGGGTTTGTCTGCTACTGCTTAAAACTGTGCAATCACACATCCACAGTGGTATTATTTCCCATCGATGTAGTGCCACAGAAGTGTGATTGTGCAGTTTTAAGTAGTAGTGGACAAGCCCCGTTCTACTACACAACAGGTGTTGCTTTAGATGCCCACAGCAGCGCAGACAGCCCAGAACTGCCCACATTGCCTTGTGCAACCTGTCAGCCAGTATCTAGGGCAAGCTTTTAATTCTAGTGAAGTTCACCATCTTAGATGGAAACCAACTTTTTTCATAACATCTTTGCAAAAAAAGGGGGAGGGGGGCTGGAGAACTTTCTCCTGGCATTCCTTGTATGCCTTACATTTTCTTTTCGCTGAGATAAAATGAGATAAGAACATGCGTGTTATGGTAATGTTTGAAGATGGCACTAGTGCATTTTCTACTGTAGGTATACAAATCAAACACCCAAGATGCATAATACCTGTGTCTCTTGGTAAATCAAATTTGAGCATTTTACTTGGAAGTAGATGTAATTTGTTAGACTTTATCAGCCACAAGAGTCTTTGTTTTGCTTCAACAGACTAAAATAGCTACCCCTCTGGAACAAGAGAGTGGTTATACTACAGGCATTTCAGCCACATTTGAAAGATGCCAGCCTCCCTCTTTCAAATCATTAAGCCACTTTGTAAATTCAGGGGGGTTAATGAGCATTTTGGAGTTTGGCAGAGAGAACTGAGGAAAAGAAGCAGCACATGTTCGCCTAGGTTTTTGCATTGCATGCACATTTCTCGCATAGCTGGATCATGCGCTAGGCTGCATTCCAGCAGCCAGATACGTTTCTATCCAGCTGATTTCCAGGGAAGCTTAGCACACCTAATACTATGCTGGATTGTTGCCTTAACAGTGTTTGACCCAAAGAGCATGGACTAGGTTTTTTAGAATGTGTGTAATAAGGATGGCATGTTGCTCTTAGTTTAGCATACCAAAGTTGAGGACTATTTACACACTGAAAGTTACTACTACAACTCAGTGATACAGAAAACAAATGCATGGAGACCTTACCTTCTCAGATTTGTTTTTCTTGGCTGATTTTATCTAGATACTGCGCCTGCCACAGAGGAGCCACTGGCTGACATCCAGAACAGTCTTCTGGTAGTGGGAAAGGAAGGTATGAGGGAGAGTTTTCCTAGCTGTGCTCTGACCATGCAGCCTTAGGTGTGCAGAAAGGGGCAGGAAATGTTGACCATTCACTTGGGCTCTGGAAGTGCCCCATGTCACCCGGAAAGGTGTCCCTGAGGCTTTTGCTCAGAGACACATTTTCCGGTGACACAGGGCACTCCTGGAGCCTGAGCAAATCATCAGACTGCTATGTGCCTGTGGCTTCGTGGACAGAGCAGTAGTGGGAAAGCTCTCCCTCATGCCAGCCTTGTGGCTTTCTTTCCTGCTACCAGACAGCTGCTCTGGATGTCAGCCACTGAAACTGCTTTCACCTGGGGGGAAATTGTCCTATCAATGATAATGTTTAGACCAGCCTAATGCAGACACAATCAGGTTGAAAGACTCATATGGTTTGCTTATTTTTGTTTCTGTATTATACTTTGCCTTTGCCCCACCCACCCACGGCATACATGGAAGGTGGTATGTATAGGGTTCTCTCAGGCAGCTGTCCATCCAGACACTGATCAGTCTCAAACCTGCCTAGTTCCAGCATGGTTGCTGCATTCAGAGTATGTCCTGGAACCAATTCCCACCAGTAGCCCTCAGCCACAACAAGCAGGGACATGGAGACTCCTAACATGATAATTATTCATATGATAAAACAGTTCTACTTATGGCCATGTGGGAATCTCTCACCTCAGACACTATTTTAAGTGGAAACCCTGTGGCAACTGGCAGACTGGCCCTCATTTTAAAACAAGGCTTTGTCATCCACAAGACAGGCTGATTTTGGAGCATCCATCCATCCATCCTTCTGATTCTTCTATTGTGTCTATACTATACTCTGTGTTCATAGCAATATTCCTTATATGCAAGTTATCCTGACCTCCATATTGAAAATGTAATTAAAACCACCATCTATAATTACCAACCAACTCTATACCTTAACTCAGAACATCCTTACTTGGAATTAAGTCCTGTTGATATTGGTGGAGATTGCTTCCTAGTAAGTATGCTTAGGGTCATAATCTTTGCATCCTAAAATAGTTAAGAATGGGCCAATCTGTTTGGTTTGGCCCATAACCTGCCTTTGGTGAGTTGCCCTCAAGGCTCCCAGATTCCTATTCCCCGGAACTCCTGTGAAACGGACTTGCAGCTTCGATATGGACTAAGACCTCTTTCTGAAGTATGAGGAGTAGTGAGGATTAGGTTTGCCTTCTGGACAGTATACAGGGGTGGCCCTTTCATGAGGCAAGTTGAGGCCGTTGCCTCAGGCAGCAGATTATTGGTGTTCCAGCAGGGTGGCAAGATGCTTCCTTCACCACCATCATCAGAGAATTTTGTTGGGACCTTCCAAGAAGTGCCTCTCCTCATACTCCTTGCAAAGCTTGCAAGAAGCAAGGGGAGAATTGGGGGCTGCTGGCAACCATTCTTCCATTCAAACTTAATGGAGTTGTACGCCTACCACGATGTACACCTAGAACTATGTATTCTAGCTAGAGCTGTGCTGGGTTTTTTTAAAGGACTTAGCTGGATTGAAAAGAATATTACAGTGTGCAAAGACAATTCACTTCTCATTGTATACACAAATCAACAAAGGCTGCAGTCTATGGTGGTTAATAAAGGAAACCTAATTCAAACAGAAAGAGGTTTCAAAAGGCATTTGAGAGACTAGAGAGTGGTGATTTATAAATTATAGAATAGCACAGTATCTTGAAAATAAGGAGCATAATTACAGAAAGATGAATTAGGAGGGCTGTGGTAGTGTTATGTTTGTAAACCAAAGGGTGCCTTCTCTTGCTGTACTCTCTGAAGAGCAGTGATTAATTCCCCTTTTATATTTCCCAGAGGGAGACTTGGTCAATGATCATATTGATCCCCTATTTGTTTGATCTCCTACTCACTTGGCAGATCAAGCAATTGAAATAGTTAGGCAGTGTAACAACAAAGGCCTCTATCTGGCAAAGTGGACATAGAGTAGCAATTCAAAATAAATAAATATTTTAGAGGGTGGCCACAGGAGACTAATGTAAACCACTTTCAGTTACCTAGTGAAAGTTTTAAAAATGAAACAAAAAGGAAAAAGGAAAGGATGTATTAGTGGCATTATAACTGAAAATATTGCTGTAATATATGTTAATTCAGTAGTTTAAACATATATAGGGAAAGTGATGCTGGGTGACAATTTCAACAGAACTACTTTGTCAGACGACAATTGTTTATGGATACTGGATGTAGCCACAGATTATTGTTATTATTACTCATTATTTTATATATAATGCTTGCAATATTAGTATGTTATGTTCCTGCCTAGTTAAGAGAGACACTTAGCCCAATAACAACAACCATATTACAATAACCTCAAACTTGGATAGAATACACAATGAAAAGAAGTATGTATTTCATAACTATGTTGTAAAATTTGGGATGCATTGAGCCTGTACTTTTTGCATGTTAAACATGGTTTCCATAGAAGTCTGACCCATTAATTTCAGTGGATCATACTTCCAAGTCAGGGTGCGTGGTATTGCAGTCTGGTGATGTGTTGCCACATGGATGCAACGAATGCATAGGATCCAGTTAAGGATCCTAACATTTACAGAAGGCTATTAGGGGTGCTTTTGCACCATCTGTCCTGGCACAGAAATTGTCATCAATGCAGACTTGAAACCACCCCCCTTGCACAGTATTCTGTTTCCTTCTCAGGTGTATTAGAGACATGGTTGTACATGCAAGCCCCATTTGTTACAATGGGGTTAAGTTGACAAGTAGGACAGAACTGGGTAGTTCTGTCCCAGTTACCAAGGATAAAATAAGAATTTAGCTGCAGTGTTGCAAACTTCTGTTTGGGTGGTTTCAGTTGGATTCAGAGGAACAGGGAGACAATGGCCACCTTCAGACGTAACACGGAACCGCAGTTCTGCAGCCCCTCCCCCCGCTCTCCTGTCCGCATTCAGAAGAAATGAAGAGCTTCCTCTCTGCCATTTCGCTGACTGCAGAGAGGAGGGGGAACTGGCTGCTGGGGGGCTTCCTTCTTTAATGAGGCATAGCCCCAACAGTCAATAGCAGCCAGAGTGAGGGAGGAGCTTCCTCCCTCAACTCTGTTCGTAAAGTAAAGGTAAAGTGTGCCATCGAGTCGAAGTTGACTCCTGGCGACCACAGAGCCCTGCGGTTGTCTTTGGTAGAATACAGGAGGGGTTTACCATTGCCATCTCCCGTGCAGTATGAGATGATGCCTTTCAGCATCTTCCTGTATCACTGCTATCCGATATAGATATTTCCCATAGTCTGGGTAACGTACCAGCGAGGATTTGAACCTGCAACCTCTGGCTTGCTAGTCAAGTCATTTCCCCACTGCGCCATTAGGTGGTTCAACTCTGGTTGTAGAAGAGGGAAACTGGTGCCAGTGTTTGGATGTAATGCTGGCACCACCAAACCAGAGTTGAAGGTGGTGAAACCTTTTGCTAACCTTAGGTACAATTTGGAGTCTGGGGAGTGAAACCGCAGGTCTATTTTTTAACTAAACTCCGGTTGTCCGCATTCAGATGTACAGTTTCCGAAACTGGAAGTGAGGAGACCTCCAATTTTGTGTTATGTGTGAATATGGCCAGTTTTATTTCACTCATGTCCCATCTGTAGTTGCCTCATATCTTATTTTACATAAGAACAGCCCCGCTGGATCAGGCTGATGGCCTATCTAGTACAGCATCCTGTGGCCCACCAGTTGCCTCTGAGAAGCCTACAGGCAAGCCATATCATTTTAGATGGTGAGCCCTTTGTGGAAAGGGATCCATCTTATTTATTTGTTATTTCTCTGTGTAAACTGCCCTGAGCCTTTTTGGAAGGGTGGTATATAAATTGAATAAACTGATATAATATAATATAATATAATATAATATAATATAATATAATATAATATAATATAATATAATATAATATAATATAATATAATATATAATATAATATAATATAATATAATATAATACGGGATTAGTCATTCTAAGAAACTGCCTACTTCTAGGTCTTGTACTACCTACTCTGACTGGCAGCTTTCACCAAAAACATTCATAGGCCTTTATGAAAGGGACTGAATTTTTGACCTTGTACATGCAGAGCACATATTCTAGCTCTGAGCGATGTTCTCTCTAAGGAACACACCATGCAGTGATTTACTGTTCTCACCAAATAACAGGGAAGAATGAAAGCTGTGTAACCTTGGATGCTGTATTTATTTATTTGTTATTTCTCTGTGTAAATCGCCCTGAGCCACCTTTGGAAGGGTGGTATAGAAATTGAATTAATAAATAATAAATAGCCATGTAATCTGCTGAATTTGTAGTATTCTGCACCTCATCACTTCGTGTGCTTATCTCTCTTCCTCCACCTCTCACTAACCCCATCCTGCACTTGTTTCCCTAGGCATCCCTCTTTCCCACCACTTTGTGGGATCAACCTACTGAGCCCCAGACTTTCTTCAGAATCATGGGACGCCTAGTAGGAACTCTCTAGAATCTAGGATCCCCGTGCACCCTGGGATCTAGGATGGAAAATACAGGTATGTTGTGACGTGCATTGGATGTCCACAAATGGAGAAAGTGTGTTCAAGGTGCTCTTGGCCACTGCTGCCACCTGCTTTTCTCAGAGCAGCGATCCAGGAAAACTCCCAAGCTGTTACTATTGGAAACAGAATGCTAGATTTGATGGACCTTGGTCTGGCCCAGCAAAACAATTCTTATCTTCGGTGGGATAAATTTACTTCCTTTGCTTAGCTATAAGATCAGAAATATAGACAATGGAAATAAATACATCAGTACTACCCATAGAAATGTTTGTGTGACCAAATAATTCTGTTCTGAAAGTGCTATTTAGCCTAAAGCGCTATTTAGCCTAAAATGATAAGTCTTATGAGTTAGTTCATGCCCAGATTTGTCAGATGGGTCCATTTTGTTAGACTGTTATTGTAAGCCCAGTTTCTTTCTCCTTAAAAAAAACAACTTGGGTTTTTTTTTGTGTGTGTGTTTTTTTAGGGGGGGGGCGTTGTATGGTCATTTACAAAGCACACTAGCTCGGTCATCCTTCCTTCCCTCAGGCCTTCCTACCAAATATAACAGTTCTGGACAAGATATTTTGAACAGGAATAATGATGCACTGGACAGCTCCAGCAGTTGAGAAGGAGCTCTTTTCTACTGTGAGCTGCTTTGCCAACACAGAACTTATGGAATATATATATGGCATCAAGGGCCCTGTAGTCCCGTAAAAAGAGAAAATGCCAAAGAGAAGGATTGGATTTCCCCATTGGAGAACTACATTTTCCATGATGTGTAGTGGCTTCCTCTTTCCCCTGTGAACCAGGAAGATGAAATGAATCAAGAAATCGTTGTTCATTATGAGGAATGCAGTTCAGAAGATGTGGTTGAAGATGATCCCATTCTCCTGCCCGAGGTTTCTTCCCAGGCAATGACATTTCCCATGCAGCTCCCATTAAGGTTGCACAGCAACAGCTGCTCTCTATACCATGGCATTATTTCTACTGGCTACATATTCCTCCCTTGGGAAATCAAGGTTTCCCAGCCTTAAACGTTCAAAAATCATGAGTCAATTCCTCCCCCCAAAAAATCATGAGATTAAAATAAGTTTAAAAATTTGGCATTTCTTTTTGTTTTCTGGGGAACTTTCAAAAACCTGGAATGAGGTGATGTGTTTGAGACTTGGGGGTGTGTGTTTTTTAAGTCAAAAATAATTATTGTACATTACTGCATATTGGGCTTTTTAAAAACCTAGAGTAGGTGAGTGTATTGACTTTTCTAATAAAGGGAGCATCTGGAAAAACCTAATGGAGCAAACTTCTATTATTAATTGAGTCAACATGTTCAAAAAATTCCATTTACTGCTGCCTTTTACTGAGTCAGACTACTGGTCCATATAACCCAATATTATTTACTCTGTCTGACAGCAGCTCTCCAAGGTCTTTCCTAGCACTACCAGTTGCAAATCTAAACAGAGATGCAGGGGCTGAACCTGGATTCTTTTTCTATGCAAAAGAATGTGCTCTACTATGTTCACTTCACATTTTAGACTTAAAAAACAGGAACAGAGGAAGCTGCCTTGCACCAAATCAGACCACTGGTCCATCTAGCTCAGGATTGTCTACACAGACTGTCTGTCAGCAGCTTCTCCAAGGTTTCAGGCAGGAACCTTTCCCAGGCCCTACCTGGATTGAACCTGGGACCTCCTACATGCAAACCGCAATCTACCACTGAATTATGGCCCCATCCCCCAAGGGTATTCCATCCAGGAACCATACCAAGAACTGCAAGGTGGCTGTATCGTTTGCCAGACCATGTTCTGTAATCCAGTAATCTCTCTTTCTGCTCTATGGTATAAAAACTCTGTTCATGTGCTGCCCTTAAAACTTAAACTAACAAAATGTTGACAGCATGATTGTGGGGCTGCATGTTTGTTTAGATCTGGACTGTCAGAGTAGAAAGGGGAATTGAACCTTTTGCCCCCACTACAGTCCCAATCATCAGCATTCAGCAGTCTATGTGAATCTGGAGGCACCCATCATACTATTAACATATCTTATAGTTTGGCACTGAAAGGCCAGCCTCCTCTACCCTTTGCTGTCAATGCATCAGAAAAAGTGGCACTTTTTAGATGGCCAGTGGAGGGATTCCTCTTCCACCATGCCATCTGTCAGCTGAGAGTCAGTAGCCAAGGCTGTGTGAGGATGACCACACACCAGAAAGGAATGGGAAGCAGGCATTTGCAACTGTGCGTGTGAACACCCATTATTCCAAAAGGCAGCTTTTTCATAAGAACAATGTAAAAAATTAGGGAGTGAAGGAATTGTGTCAGCAGAACAAAAGGATGTTGTGCACTTGTGAAGTGCTGACTGGCACTCTGTTAGTCAGGATGTTGACCACTATCTGCATCTGTGATGAGAGTAATTCTCAGCTTTAGCATAAAGGTAAGTTGAATTACATTGCTCCGTTATATAACTGCTTCCCTTGTAAACACAAAGAAATCTTATGTAGGTTTAAGTAAAGTAAAGTGTGTCATCGAGTCGGTGTTGACTCCTGGAGACCACAGAGCCCTGTGGTTTTCTTTGGTAGAATACAGGAGGGGTTTACCATTACAATTTCCCTCACAGTATGGGATGGTGCCTTTCAGCATCTTCCTATATCACTGCTGCCCGATATAGGTGTTTCCCATAGTCTGGAAACATACCAGTGGGGATTCGAACTAGTAAGGAAGGCTTTGTTCAGAAACAATCTCCATTTTCTTCTTCTCTTTTCCCTCCTCTTTTTCCCCCCTGACTCCACCCCCCACATTCGTTACAGGATCCCCAATAGGACAAACTTCTAAGAGACAAAACATAAAATATTACTAAATAGAATACAAGACTTCCTGTTTGTGGTTCATAGGCATAACTACTTCTCCCTGATATTTATGTCTACAAACCATTGCAGGAGGCAGAATGCCTGTCCCACGTTTCCTTTTTATATTCACGTGTGTAAAATATTGCACTATTTTCATTATCTAAATGAGTAGTACCTTTTGATTTTTAATGAAAAATCCATAATCTCGTCTCATCTATGAAGTAGAGTTGGAACTTGTTCTTTGGTTAGCGTAATGAAGAGGCTACAAATCAAGCTGAGATCAAGGATTTTCCTTTCCAGCAACCTTGTATCCTCTCTCAGGGCAGAACTAGATGTTACATTATTGTGTTATTAAGAGGCATGCCTATGACTGGAAGCTTCTTGTCTTTAAAAAAAATTAAAAGGAACCATGGGGATGGGTCCAGATTAGGACTGCTGGGCACAGGGAGAGGGCTTTCCCCCTGCAGCTCCATTCATTCATTCATTCATTCATTCATTCATCTATCCATTCATTCATTTATCTAATTTATATAACCCCGATATATAAATCTCTAGACAGTTTACAAAAAAAGTTAAAAACAAGTGACCATAAAACATTTTAAAGCTTAACTACAAGCCTGAAGAAACAGGTGTGTCATGAGTTTTCTTGAAGGCAGCCACAGACAGGGAAATTCTTATACTGACAGGGAGTGCATTCCAATGCCCTGCTAAATACCCCTCAAGCTGGTATTAGTCTCCAAAGTGGATATCTGTAGGGACAAAGAAGCTATGGGCAGCAACTTTATCCCCCCCTTCCAATGTGCCACATTTCAGATCTAGATCATGGTCCCCATGGCTGCTTTTTATTAAAGAAGAGAAGTTGCAATGCGCCAGCCTTAAGCATGTCCCTTGATAATGCATTTAATGTAATGTATAGTTTGGCTGTCCAGAAAATACTGTATGTTGTTCTTTATTATATAGGCTGAGCAGCAGTGGCTTTCCAGGGTTTCAGACAGGGGTCTTTCCCAGGAACTTGGCACCTTCTGCATGTAAAGAAGGCTCTCCCATTGCATGCATGCCAAGCAGGTGCTCTGCTACTGAGCTCTGGCTCCTCAAGTGAGAAGTATTAGCAGAAAATAGAGGCTGGAGGCAATGAGAGAGGGGAAGCAGAAATTAATTCACCAAGATCAGACAATACTAAGCCAAGACGCTCTACTATGAACCTACTGAACACCATTGTCTGTATTATGACTCATTTTCTGACTGCTATCAGTATTCCCCAGTGCTGGGGAGTATATAATGCTTTGGGGTGATTATGTCATGACATAATCACATATGTCATGTGCCATAATTCCATCTACCAGAATGCAGATGCTCTGGTACCAATGCAGGTGTTCAAAGTGAAACTCCAGAAGGCTGCCAAGAGTGGTGCTACATAAGATGCTACATGTTCTCCAGCTATAACAACATTGCATCACATCAGCAGCAACTCTGGATTTGCCCAGCTCTTCTGCACCCCCAGCCCCTATTCATTTCTAGGTGGTGGCAGTGGCTCAAGCTCACATCAGCCATGTGAAATGGGGGGCATTGCCCCTAAAAGATGGGTGAGAAAGCCCTGTGAGTATAGGACGAAGCGCACAATTGCCTGGAGAAGGGCAAGGCTGGCATCTGTATTTAAGCCCCTATGTAGTTGCTGATGCAACAGTTCTTACACCAGATGTCCTTCTGCTGAGAACTTCATCCAAGAACCAGCTTCCATGTATCTGGACTCTACCTAGCTCCAGCACATATGTGATATGTACATGTGTTACGTATTGGTCTAAAATCCTGAGCCTAGAACATTCTTTGAAAAATGCATGACACAGGTGTCTGTTAGTAAGAGGGGGACAGGAAGACATATGAGAAGAGGAAGTTGCCTTCTCAGTGTCTTAACCATGCCTGGGAGAGCCAGTGTGTGAACAATGCTATTGGCTTCCTTTCCTATTCTTCGCCTTTTAAGGTAGCAAGAAAGACAGTGGTCAATTCGGTGACAGAGCTATTGCTGGGTATCTATCCATATCAACTCTACTGTAGAAACTTAAAGAGCCACTTCTCCTCCAGCATCCATTTTGCTTTCAAATGTGGAAAGACTCTATTATCTGTTTTTGAAGGCAGGGATTATACTAGCTGTTGGATGAACACATTCCAGCTCCATTCACAAGCATCAGAACACCAGTGCTGTCTTTCTTCTTTGTCTCTCTTTCCAGTTTGGCAGAAGAAGAGTGCATGAGGCTTGCTTTCGTCTATCTCCCATTGTCCGTATGCCATATGAAAGCATTCTTGACTGTACTTTCTACCACCTCCATGGGTGGCCCTGGCATCCAACCTGTGATATATTCAAGGATGTGTCTGCACCAGTTCTTGCCAGTTTTATTACAACTATGCAAAGCTGAAAGCTATCGTTATGTTGTCCTCAGATTAAAGATAGAACTTAATTAACGATTGGTATTCCTTTTCCAACCTGTAGTCTTTTGCCCTGCTTTAAATCTGCAGATTGTAATTTCACATGAGTGTGAAACAATATTAATGGGACTGAAAGTAGGTATAAACATTTCTTTATGATTCCTAACACAGGCCTTAAGCAAGATCTGCGTCTCCAGTATTTCAGGGATAATTAGTGATGGGCAAATTTACTTCAATTTGATCAGAAATGGGTCACCAATTATGAGTATTTTTAGAGCTCTTGCTTTTTTCTGAGAGTGCTAAATTGACTAGTAACATTGGCTGTACTGTATCAAATGGACTAAAAATAGATGCTAGTTTAAACCACTCACTGTTCGTGCACAGAATCCCATTTTTCCAATCCAAGCTGTAGAAGAACTTTGGTAGGAAATGTACAGTTCCTGTGTCTTCTGTAATAATGTGTTTTATTAGCTAAACAAATTTGTATCCCAAGCCAGGTAATCAGGGGTGTAGCTATAATTGAGCAGATGGGTTCAAAGAACCTGGGGCCCCCAGCTCCTGAGGGGCCCCCAGCTCCACCCCTCCCTATTTTCTTCATTATCTCCCTCCCTCCGAGGGGCCACCAGGGAGAGGGGCAAACACAGGTCCCATCTCCCCTAGCTACGCTCAGGCAGGTAATGACAAGTTTCAACAATATCACAAGTGAGAATGCTAGTGAACTTGCCTTTCTCAGGACAGACTCTTAAAATCAATACCAGTCCAATGTCCCTTATTTCAAGAGAAAGGAAACAGACTTCAGCATCCTTGGCCCAGTGTTGTAGGAGCCAGTGGTTAACTTAAGAGCTTCAGGCACTGAATACGTTACTTTGCCTGACTGGGAACCAGAGCATGTTTGTGGATGATCAGCATGCTGATAGAACACACTGGATAGCTGCAAGCCAGATGGCAAGTGTGCCAGTCTTGTGTTGATTCCCGCTCGTCCAAATGAGCTGCCATTGCCAGCCATCAGCATGGGGGAAACAGCAACTCATTCAACTTAAATAGCAGCTCATTCAAAACCTGCCTACAGTAGTTTGAAACCTTCAAGACAAGTGGGAACTCTCATATGATGTCTTCAAGGTTGACTTTCAGACTTGGTGCTTGCCATAAACTGCATGCCAGATATATATTATATTTGAGATTATGATTATGCATGCTAGCTGGCCAACTCTTTTCTGAGGCATATCACTTACTAATATATATTATATATTATTATCTTATATATTATTTCTCTGTGTAAACCACCCTGAGCCATTTTTGGAAGGGCGGTATAGAAATTGAATTAATAATAATAATAATAATAATAATAATAATAGTCGCAGCGGGGAAATGACTTGATTAGCAAGCCAGAGGTTGCCGGTTTGAATCCCCGCTGGTATGTTTCCCAGACTATGGGAAACACCTATATCGATCAGCGGCGATATAGGAAGATGCTGAAAGGCATAATCTCATACTGCATGGGAGATGGCGATGGTAAACCCCTCTTGTATTCTACCAAAGACAACCACAGGGCTCTTTGTCGCCAGGAGTCAACATCAACTTGATAGCACACTTTACTTTAATAGTCCAGGAGGCCAGAGTATGAGGTCATTCTCACGGACAGCCCGGGCAGTGCTAGCCTGGGTTGGGCCAGTCGTGATAACTGCTGGGATCACGCCTGATCCCGGCACTTCTCTGCCAGGTAGCCTGGGTTTAAAACCCCAACTAAAAGTGAGGTAGGAGGATGCACACATGCTTCCCACCTCACCGCCCAGTTGTCTGAGTGAGTGGGCTGCTGGCAGCCATCTTGCCCATAGATGCTGGGGAAATGATCACCCCAGCAGCTGGGAGCTATCCCATTGCATCTCATACCTCGTGCAGTGCATTGTGGGGTATCTGGTGTCCTGGCTGCCTTCCTCTCACCTCCCGCTCGCTGCACCGGTTGCATCCACACCACCCAGATAGGCGTGCGGTGCAATGGAGACCAGCAGTGGCAAGGATCATGTGGGGGTGGTGGTAGGTAGGATACCTTCCCCTCCCCAGCCCCAGTGCTCATGTAAATGCCCTTTGTGTGTCTGAATGGGGCATTAATGGTCCTGAAGTATCTACCGGAAGAATTTATCCAGCTCATTACAAGATGGCACCTACTCATTTCTACCTGATGGGGGGATGGATGTGAGTGTGTAAGGCGACTCATGCTTCCTCCCCACTCTGCCCCAGCCACGTGTGTTAGTGTGCCGGTGATAGCAGTTTCAGGCAAAGTGTAGGACAGGGACAGAGGCAGACTGCTATAGGGATGCTCTGCTATGTTAATGTCCTCTATCTATCTACTGTATCTATCTATCTATTATTAAAACTTTTATACCACCCTTCCAAAAGGCTCAGGTTTATTTAAATAAACCAAATCTAACAAAGGCACCATAAGCCTCCAGTGATCTCTTCTCCAGAGAAGCTGGAATCCAACTAGTGCTGTGCACACCCCTGGAATTTCTTACCTTGAAGAAGTGGGGACTGGGTACATAAAATTTAATGAAGTAAATCCATCACTGGGATAAACAGTCATTGAAACTTCCTCTAATGTGAAAAGAGAAAACATGTTTGTTTCTAATTAATGAAGATTCAGTAGGGCCTAACATTTTCAGCCTGGTTTTTGCGAGGGCGGGAAGAATGCCTTTCTGAGCAGCAAGATTGAATTAAGTGCAATGTTTTCTGTGTTTAGAACTTTGGTTATCAGCAGTCCTTGTGCACGGTTACCCATGCCTTAGTCACGTCACGGCTGGATTACTGTAACACAATCTACGTGGGGCTGCCCTTGAAGAATATCCGGAAACTGCAGCTAGTGCAAAACACAGCAGCTAGGGTTCTATCTGGAGCTGCCCGGTGGGAGCACATCACACCCATTCTGAAAGAGTTGCACTGGCTGCCAGTTTGTTTCCAGGTCCAATTCAAGGTGCTGCTTTTGACCTTTAAAGCCCTTAACAGTTTGGGCCTAGGATACCTGAGGGACCACCTGCTCCCAAGGGTTGCTGCCTGCTTGACAAGATCATCTGAGGGGTCTCTGCTCCAGGTGCCAACAATGAGGGAGGCTAGGTTGTTGTGCACACAGAACAGGGCCTTCTCTGTTGCTGCCCCCAGACTCTGGAATGCTCTCCCGGTGGGTATCCACTCCTCAGTCTCCAACACAGTTTTTAGAAAGCATGTCAAATTGTGGCCTTTTACCCAGGCTTTTATATGATTGTCTCCACTGCTGCTTCTTGTATTTGTACTAGAAAATACGGAGAGGAGAGCTGGTCTTGTGGTAGCAAGCATGACTTGTCCCCATAGATAAGCAGGGTCTGCCCTGGTTGCATATGAATGGGAGACTTGATGTGTGAGCACTGGAAGATATTCCCCTCAGGGGATGAAGCCGCTCTGGGAAGAGCAGAAGGTTCCAAGTTCCCTCCCTGGCTTCTCCAAGATAGGACTGAGAGAGATTCCTGCCTGCAACCTTGGAGAAGCCGCTGCCAGTCTGTGAAGACAATACTGAGCTAGATGGACCTATGGTCTGACTCAGTATATGGCAGTTTCCTATGTTCCTATGTTTTAATGCTAGTGTTTTAATTTAATTATTTTTTTAAAAAAATCAGATTGGTTTTTATATTTTTTAGCTCAATATTTTAATGTGTCTTTTTAATAATCTTGTTTTTAAATTTTATTGTGAGCCGCCTTGGGATTTTTTTAATGAAAGGTGGGGTAGAAATTTAACAATAAATAAATTTAACAATAAGTTATACAAACTTGTGATATAATGATTAGGCTGGGATTTTGAATCCACATACTCTGCGCTGGCAGAGCAGCTGGCTGTTACAGGGGAAGGGAAATCAGTCATTTAGTAACTGTTTCCACTTCCAACTGCCTTGTCAACTCTCAGTCCTCTGGGAGCAGCTCCAATTAACCACAGAGTCTGGCCTTGCTCCTCTGCAATGCCAGGTCAGTTCAGAATAAGATTGAAATTGTCCATGATTTGATCGTGGATGAGGGAGCTGACCTGGCATGTATAACTGAGACCTGGTTGGGGGAGGCAAGTGGTTTAGTGTGGGCTCAGCTTCTCCCTCCAGGTTACTCTGTTGTGGAGCAGGCTAGGGGAAGTGGGTGGGGTGTGTTTGTATGGAGTGGCTGTGGTCCATAAGAATACCATCTCCCTTACCAAGGCCCCTGTGAGACAGTTGACTTATATTGAGTGCATATTTTTGAGGCTATGAACTAGGGATAGATTGGGATTCTGTTGGCGTACCATCCACCCCCCTGCTCAACTGGAGAGGAGACCTGGCCTTGTGGTAGCAAGCATGACTTGTCCTCTTAGCTAAGCAGGGTCCACCCTGGTTGCATATGAATGGGAGACTTGATGTGTGAGCGCTGCAAGATATTCCCCTTAGGGGATAGAGCCACTCTGGGAAGAGCATCTAGGTTCCAAGTTCCTTCTCTGGCATCTCCAAGATAGCGCTGAGAGAGATTCCTGCCTGGAACCTTGGAAAAGCTGCTGCCAGTCTGTGAAGACAATGCTGAACTAGATAGACCAATCGTCTGACTCAGTATATGGCAGCTTCCTATGTTCCTATGACTCCCTGACTGAGCTGACAGAACTGGTCTTTGAGCTGGTGCTGGAGTCACCCAGGCTTTTGGTCCTGGGGGACTTCAACATCCACTTGGAGCTGGCTTGTCTGGTGCAGCTCAGGAGTTCATAGCAGCCATGACTACTATGGGCCTATCCCAGTTAGTTACTGAACCAACTCATGTTGCCGGCCACGCACTTGATTTGGTCTTTTGTTCTGATCGGGGGGGTGTTACGTGGGGGGGGGATCCAGTGGTTTCCCCATTGTCATGGACGGACCACTACCTGGTTAAGGTTTGGTTTCACAGCCACAATCCACACCTGAAGGGGTGGGGGACCTATTAGGATGGTCCATCCAAAAAGGCTGCTGGACCCAGCAGGATTCCAAAAAGCCTTGGAGGATTTTGATACTGGTGTGGCCAGTGATTCTGTTGAAGCCCTGGTGGGATCCTGGAATAAGGAACTCAACAGGGCAGTATACATGATTGCTCCTAAGTGTCCCTTCCGACCTGCTTTAAAAATGGTCCCTTGGTATAGTGAGGAATTGCAAGGGCTGAAGCAGTTGAGTAGATGACTAGAACGCAAGTAGAGGATAACTCCGTTCGAATCGGACATGATGCACCATGTGACCCATTTGAAGGCTTATGTGGTAGTGGTGCTGAAGGCTTATGCAGTAGCGGAGCATGTAGCGAAAGAGATTTTGGTCTGCACACATTGCATCTACAGGTTCGCATTCAGTGGAGCTATCCTGAGTTTAATTTCTGCTCCTTATGTTTTAAATCAGTCCCCCGGGGTCATTCTGCTGTGACACTTTTAATGGGTTTTTTGCAGACAAAATATCCTGTATTCGGGCTGACTTGGACTCCACTATTTCCACTATGTCTATGAAGAACATGACCAGCAATCCCTCTTGCAGTATTAGGTTGGATCAGTTTCAATCTGTGACTCCTGAGGATGTGGAGAGGCTGCTAGGGGTGGTGCAGCCTACCACTTGTTCTCTGGATCCTTACCTAACTTGGCGGCTTCTATCTAGCAGGGAGATCATAAATGCATCACTGAGGGAGGGGAGGGTACCTCCTTGTCTGAAGGAGGCAATGGTTATGCTTCTTAAGAAGCCTTCCCTGGCCCCCTTAGTGATGGATAGTTACAGGCCAATCTCCAATCTCCCTTGGTTGGGCAAAGTGATTGAGAGGGTGGTGGCCAACCAGCTCCAGGCAGTTTTGGAGAAAATCGATTATCTAGAAACATTCCAAACTGGCTTTAGAGCTGGCTACGGGGTTGAGACAGCCTTGGTCGGTCTGATGAATGACCTTTACTGGAGAATTGACAGAGGGAGTGTGACTCTGCTGATTCTTTTGGCTGTCTCGGAGGCATTCAATACCATCAACCATAGTATCCTTCTGACTCACCTGGGGGATAGGGGGCTCTGCTTTGCAGTGGTTCCACTCCTATCTCTTGGGTAGATTCCAGATGATGGAGTTTGGTGACAGTTGCTCCTCAAAATGATAACTGTTATATGGAGTCCCTCAGGGCTCCATTCTGTCACCAATGCTTTTTAATATTTACATGAAACCGCTGGGTGAGGTCATCAGGAGGTTTGGTGCTGGATGTTATCAGTATGCTGATGACACCAAATCTACTTCTCCTTTTCATCTTCATTATCAGGAAATGGGACTCATTCTCTAAATGCCTGCCTAGAGGCAGTAATGAGCTGGATGAGGGATAACAAATTGAAGCTGAATCCAAGGAAGACAGAAATGCTCATTGTAGGGGCTCAGAATCCGAAGGATGAGTTAGATCTTCTTGTACTGGATGGGGTTACACTCTCCTGGAAGGAACAGATACATAGCTTGAAGGTACTCCTGGACCCAGGCCTCACCCTGGAATCTCAGGTGGAGGCTATGGCCAGGAGTCCTTTCTATCAGCTTCAGCTGATTCGACAGCTGTGCCCATTCCTTGAAGAGGATGACTTCAAAACAGTGGTTCATCAGCTGGTAACGTCCAGGCTTGACTATTGCATGGGGCTGCCTTTATACGTAGTTCAGAAACTTCAGTTAGTTCAAAATGCAGCAGCCAGACTGGTCTCTGGGGCAACATGGAGAGACCATATTATGCCTGTTTTGAAACAATTACACTGGCTGCCGATACGTTTCTGGGCAAAATAGTGCTGGTTATTACCTTTAAAGCCCTGAATGGTTTAGGTATGAATTATCTTAGAGAGCGCCTTCTTCTACATGATCCCCACCACACATTAAGGTCATCTGAGGAGATCCATCTCCAGTTACCACTGGTTTGTCTGGTGGCTGCCCTGGGGCTCTGGAATGCACTCCCAGCAGAAATCCGTAATCTGAGTTCATTGCTGGCCTTCAGGAGAGACCTTGAAACTTATCTGTTTGGCCTGCCCTTCCAGGGTTTTTAATTTGTTGTAAATTGTTTTTAACTGCTGTAAATGTTTGGTCTAGTTCTCCAGGGTTTTTAACTGTTCAAATGTTTTAACTGTTAATTAGTTTTATACTGTTTTGATAGTTTTGATTTTAATTGTTTTTTCTTTGATGTAAACCTCCCTGAGCCATTTTTTGAAGGGTGGTATATAAATAAAATGGATGTCAGAACAGACAGAGGAAATTGCCAAGAAGAGAGAAGCCAAAGTCAAGAAAGATAAAGACCTCACAAAGGAACTTAATAGGGAATTTCAGAAGAGCCAAGGAGCAGTACTACAATGACTTCTGTAAAGACCCTGAAGATGGAAATAGACATGGAAAAACTAGGAAAGTTTTCCAAAAGATTTCTGAGCTCAGAGGGAGGTTCCAACCTCGAACTGGTATGTTAACCTCCATGGAATGTTCCAACCTCGAACTGGTATGTTAAGGGATGCCAAAGGACAGATAGTAACTGATTCAGAGAAGATCAAACAGAGATGGAAGGAGTATACTGAATATCTGTACAGCAGGAACATCAACATCCAAGATACTCTTAAAGATATTCCCTACTTGCAAGAACCTCTAGTATGGGAAGATGAAATTAGATCAGCACTTTGGTCATTACCAAATCAAAAGGCTACAGGAATTGAGGGAATAGCTACAGAAATATGGCAAGCAACTGAAGAAGAATCAGTCAAGGCTCTAACCATACTATGCCAGCAAATTTGAAGAACGAAACAGTGGCCAACAGATTGGAAGAGGTCAGTCTACATACCCATACCAAAGAAAGGAGACTTAACAGATTGTGCAAACCATCGGACAATATTATTAATTTCACATGCTAGCAAAATAATGCTCAGGATCATCCAACACATATTAGAGCCCTACATGGAAAGGGAAATGCCAGATGTTCAAGCTGATTTCAGAAAAGGCCGAGGAACAAGAGACATTATTGCTGATGCATGCTGGATAATTGAGAAAGCCAAAGAATACCAGAAAGAAGTCAATATGTGCTTTATTGGCTACAGAAAAGCCTTGGATTGCATTGACCATGTCAAGTTGTGGGCATCCCAGAACACCTCATTGTTCTCATGAGAAACCTATATACAGGACAGGAAGCCACCGTCCAGATGGAACATGGTGAGACAGACTGGTTCAAGATTGGCAAAGGAGTCAAGGCTGTATACTTTCTCCTTCTTTATTCAATTAATATGCTGAACATATACTGAGAGAAGCTGGATTTGAAGAAGTTGAGTGTGGTTTTAATGTTGGCGGAAGAATCATCAATAACCTGCGCTACGCTGATGACACCACTCTGATAGCTGAGAATGCGGATGATCTGCAAGCTCTGGTAATGAAAGTCAAGGAGCATAGTGAAAAAATGGGACTACAACTAAATGTCAGGAAGATAAAATAATGACAATGGGTACAGCAACCAGCCTCAGAATTGACAATGAAGACATTGAAGTGGTGGATAGCTTCTGCCTTTTAGGATCAACTGTCAACAGTAAAGGATCCAGCAGTCAAGAAATACGTCACAGACTAGCACTTGGTAAGGTAGCAATGAAGACCTCGGAAAGAATATTTAGATGTCGTGACGTGTCTACACCTTCATAGATTAGAATCGTTTGGACAATGGTTTTTCCCGTGACACTTTATGGATGTGAAAGCTGGACTTTGAAGAAGCAAGATAGAAAAAGCATTCACGCTTTTGAACTTTGGTGCTGGAGAAGACTTTTGAGGATACCATGGACAGCCAGGAAAACAAACAAATGGATCATAGAACAAATCAATCCAGAATTTTCACTCGAGGCACAAATGACCAGGCTCAAACTATCATACTTCGGATACTTTATGCGAAGATCCAGATCCCTTAAGAAGTTCATAATGCTAGGAAAAGTTGAAGAAAAGAGAAGAAGAGGACAACCAGCAGCAAGGTGGATGGATTCGATTACGACAGCAATGAATGCACCCCTAAGAGATCTTAAAGGCCAAGTTGAAGTCAAATCATCCTGGAGAGAATCTAGCTATGTGGTCACTAAGAGTCGACACCGACTTGACGGCACTTAATCAATCAAACAATTTAAATCTAATAAATAAATAAATGAAATGAAATGAAACGAAATGAAATGGCCAGAGGACAAGCAGAAACATCCTAGTGGTGATCACTTATAAATGCAGCATGAATGAAGGCCTCCCCTAATTCTTCTGCATACAGTGGTTCCTCGACTTACGTAAATAATCCATTCCGAACGCACGTTCGGAGGTTGAAATTTTCGTAAGTTGAGGAGCGCACCATGGAAGTCTCAAAGCACTCGTAATTCGAGGAAGCCGCATCTAAACATTCGTAGGTCGAGTAAGCAACTACTTCTGGTAAGCAACTACTTCCGGTCTTTTTGTCGCTCGTAACTCGAAAACAACGTAAGTTGAGTAGTTCGTAGGTCGAGGGATTACTGTAGAAGAATGTTGACATCTTCAAGGAAAATAAGCCACTGCTTAATTTTGCCTGCTGTCTGGCTGCTATTTTCAGGGTTTATTTTGCACCAGTTCTCAGTCTTGAAAACTGTTGGCATAGTCCTACAGCCTGTTTTTCAGTGCTGGAATGTAGCCCTGTGTCATGTGGAATGATGAAGTTTAGGGTGTCTCTGAGCATGTGAGGAATGAATAGAAAACATGGGATTCCCAGATCAGAGCTTGTTGCTTCTAGAGAGGCCTCAGTCCTGTCAGTTCTTTTTTTTTTTTTTAGAAATCAGTCACTTACACTAGTATTAAGATTAGGTATAAATTCACGTTAACATCAGGCATACATCCACTGTATTAGCAAGGAAGACATGAAAGAGAGAGAGGGAGATAAATTGGGTTTATCCTGTGAACTTTTCTTTCATGGTTTTGTCAACCATTCAATGAAACCATGAGGTGATTCACACAATCAAAAACTGGGTTCTACCTGAGTTTGGGAGCTGTGTGTGCTCCCAGTTTTTGGTTGTGTGGAACAAAATAGAAGGAAAACCTAGGTAGACGTGATTGTGTGGAAGCAAGGTAGGAGGAAAAGCTACGCAGGTTTTCTTCCTACCATACTGCCACACAATCACTTCTACCCAGGTTTTCCTTCTACTTTGCTTCCACACAACTGAAAACTGGGAGCATACACAGCTCCCAAACCTGAGTAGAACACAGGTTGTGATTGTATGAATGGCCTCAATATATTAAAGGTTGCAAATCTTTCTAAGAAATTCTTCTAAGAAATTCAAAAATATTACTAGAACTCGTACTTAATTCCAACAGGTTAATAATAATAATAATTATTATTATTATTATTATTATTATTATTATTATTATTATTATAAACCATTCTGCAAGTGACCAACAAGAGAGGATAGGGAAGGGTAGTCCCTGACTCCAGTTTGTTAGAATTGTGGCAACTCTGCTTCGTACTGGCTGGAGAGGGAAACATTTTCCCATATATTAAATATCCTATATGTTGGGACTACTAGTCAGCAGAAAAATCTGCAGAAGGAACCTTCAGAAAGAGCCATTTTTTCCTGTATGGACACTTGAACGCATGCTTGACATTAACTAGTATTTATAGTGTTGTTATCAGTGGTTCTTAAATGCAGGATCAGAGGTCATGACTGTGTCGGAGGAACCTCATGATTGGGTTACCAAGATACCTGTAGAGGCTAAATGTTAAGGATGTGGTTAGGGACTGGATCCTGAACAAAGACAAAATTCCTTTGGTGTTTCACTGTACACATTTGCATTCTTGCTTAATTCTTAAATGCTTAATTCCTTTGTAAATATAACTATTTATTTCATATCACCACTGAATCTGAGCTCAACAGACAAGATAAATCTTACATTCACCACAACTCTGTCTTTCTTTGAAATATAAATACTGCTGTGAGAAACTGCGTTCCTAATAAGAATGACAACAGATGTACTCCATAGACATGGTTGCACTTTGATTATTGACCTTTTGACCTTTGACTTCCTTTAAGTGAACACTGGCCGCATAGCATGTAGCTTTTGAAAATCATGTTTAGGAGGTGTGACTTGATGGGCAATTTATAAATATTTAATCTCCACATTGAAATATGGAACATAATAACCATTAAAATTTGACAATAAAAAGATGTTTCTCTTTTGATCAAGATAGGCAGGAAGAATCTATGACAGGATTTTTATTAAGGTAAAGTAAAAACTGAGACTGCTGAGTGAAAAAGAAAAATGTAAATTTTAACCTGGAAGAAATCTGCTGAAATATTTCTCACAGCATCTAAAGTTCTTCCCATTGTCTTAGATTTGAATTTAGTGCTGAAGCTCTGCAATGTACAAGACAGTTCACACAAAACAAAACAGATGGTTTCTTTATGTCAGGTCCCATTAAGAATGTAGTAGAAAAGTTCAATGCAGGATAAAAAGCTTAAATCTTTATTTTCCCTTTCTTCTCCCTCCCCATCTTAAAATGGCAACCTTTCATTTATAAATTACTCAGGCCTTGTCCTTGCTTTGGCAGCTGCTGCAAACTGGTATGAACATTACATAATGTTAAATATTGATTCTTGTTAGATAAAACTATTACAGGTGTTATCACCCTTTCGTATCATGTGCACACAGTACATTACCTTACTCTGATATTTTCCTAGAAATTTTTGACAGCCAGTTTCATGACTTGCTCATCGATATATTGATGAGTTAAATAAGATGGGTGCTTTTTTAAAAAAAATCATATAATTTTCAGTCACAGTATTGTATGAACAATTATGATTTTTGAAATAAGAAATGAAGTGAACAATGCTACTGTTAATCAAATTACTTCTGATTTTCACCAGCAAGTACTGCTATTAATATTTGGTAGGTTGCTCATACTGTAGAATTGGATAAATAAAAACACAATGATTATGTTGAGGATCGTGGTGTTGTCCTGGATCACTGTGTCAAAGAGTAAGATATACTTGTACGAGATGGCAATCTTGTAATCTAGAAATAGGTTGTGTAAAGGAGGCAACATTAGAACACCAGTCTAGAAGAGTTTTCATGAAAAGGTGAGATAAGCTAACTATATGAACTGCCTTGCCATCCTGGGACCATTTCCTGTCAAATGGACCTACAGCTGTTCCCTCTTATCAACAGGACTAGGAATATTGCTCCCTGGGAGATGTAGTTTAGGAAGACAGTAATCAGTAGTTTGGAAGAAAAAACTGCCAGGGCCTAGACAGTAGTAGTGCAGCTGTATTGCAATTTGAACTTTGTAAACAGAGGTTGGGCTATTTTGGATGAGATGCTGGCCCCAATATGGATGGGTTCGTGCTGAGAGTGTTCTCACTTTGACTCACTGGAGAATGCCCCAACAAAACACCAAGGCATCCCTTAATTGTATGAAAGAGGTGTCCATCTCAATCACCCCCTTATACATGCACCAAATCCCTGTTTGGAGGCTTGGGGTGCATGTAGTTGTGTGATTCAGATGGACATTTCCCTCACACATTTAAGGGATACCAATAGTATGTTAGGATGGTCTCCAGTGAGGAGAGGGTGGGTGCACTCTCAGCACAACCCCATCCTGATTACATGTTGTGGCCAGCATCTCATCCAAACTAGCCCAGTGTTAGGTGTTAACCTGGGTCTCAGATGACTTACAAACTTCCACTAGCCACTTCCAGTTCTGACCATTATGCTTCCTTAAGACATCATGTATTTCCATGAATGCATGCAGCATATGTTACATGCAGCATTGTCACATGATGTAAACAAAATGACTGAAGGAAGGAAACATGGTGGCAAGAGAATTGGTGGCAGCAGAGACAGATGTTTGGGGACATGTGTTTGGGCAAGGAAAAGGAGAGTGAGAGAGAGATGTACAGGTGTAGTGGGCTGGTTGGAGAAGCGTAAACTGTAGACCACAAAGTACAGAACAGGTCTCTAGGACATGTCAAAATTGCAGGATTGCCCCCTTACATTTTGTGAAGTTCTGAATTTCATTCGTTTTCTCTCAAGGACATTTTATAATTCAGTATGTGACCACTATGCAACGTTATCAGTTCTTCCTTGAGATTCATGACTGAAGTGTGCTTGACTAATCCTTCCAAACTTACAGGTATTTGAGAGGAGGTGGGGAGAGAAGACTTTGCTGAAGGGCATGTCCTTCTGGAGCAGGCATCATCATGAGAATCTTCAGATAGTTGCAGGCATATCCAGAGGCGTAACTAGGGAAAACGGCACCCGGGGCAAGCACTGAAATTGCGCCCGCCGCGTCCCCAACATACATCTGACTGACACACATGTTTCAGAAAACTTTTATTTTAAAAATTTAAAAAATTACAAAAATTACCAAAAATTTCAAAATGCACTACATACTTAGGTTTTTCCTCACAACAAACAACCCTGTGAAGTTGGCTTGTATCTCAAACATCAGAATTATGATGCAATGATGATGATTATGATGCCCCTCCCTCACACCCTGGTTCTGTTCCTGACTTTCCCTTGTGAGTGACTATATTTTAACAAAACGAAAACCAAGGACTCCAAAGTAATTCGAGGGACTAGGGTGATAGTGCTAAAGACTCCTTATTCTCCCACTGTTAAAGAAAGACTCCCCTTTTCCAAAACCGCGCACTATTTACACCGGAAAAGGTTTCAAATGGAGGGGGAAGCATTTATGCATTTATGCTTTGTTTTGTGTTACGATTTCAAAGTTAGAAAAACTATAAAAGGGCCATTTTAGAGAAGATATGCACTGCCTTAGTTGCAAATCCTGCTTTTTTGAGATTCCCTGCAATTGAATAAAGCGATAATATACACCATTGCTATTTAAATTCGTTGGAGAGTATTTATGACAATAAAAAATGAAATGGCATTTCAGATGCAACATTGGTTGCCTAAGACTACTCAGATTTAACTAATCTTCATCACATTGACAAAAAGAGCAATTAAAATTAAAATCCATGACTAAAACCAAACCACTTTGGGGTTGTTTTTAATGAAAGGTGGTATATAAATTTAACAATAAATGTTTAGAAGTATATACTTTCACCCCCTGCCCAACCTACAATTAATTTCAGCTTATTTTCAAAGGGCTTCAAGTTTTATTTACAAATTGCTTGGCAGCACCAATGTTTAAGTAATCGCTAATTGCTCCTAATGATAGTTTTACTTATTGTTAAATTTATATACCACCTTTCATTAAAACATTCTCTGTTCATCTGATTTTCAGTCTGGTTAATTAAATCGGTGGAGGTTTAGACTTTCCTGATGGGCTGAAACAGCTAATCCATTTTGATGATGACATATAATTAAATTAGCTTGCATTACATAGTGAAAAAGTCCAGGAAGGGAGAGATGGGGGGATGTGGAACCCAAGGTTCCACATCCCCCCCATCTCCCCCTCCCTGAACCTTTTCAGTTAAAATGTGGTTAGATTATAGGGGAGGAAGGACTTGAATGAGCAAAAGGGGGAACTGGTTCGGGCGTTCAGGAAGTTGTTCAGAAGAGGGAGTTGTTCAGGAAGTTTGCTCTGGTGAGTGTCCTCCTCTCGACGCATGCGCAACTGGTGGCAGGGCGGTGGGGTGCGCCGGGGAGTGAGAGTCAGAGACTTGGACTACTAAGATGCCGCAGCGCCCAGTGCTGGATGAGCAATGCCAATGGGGGGGGGCGGGACCGGGGGAGGGGGACTGCTCTGCAAAATAAAAAATAAAATAAAATAAAATTTTCCGGCAAATCGGCGGGGGCACTTTTTGGCGCCCCCTGCCAAGTGGCGCCCGGGGCACATGCCCCCCCTGCCCCCCTATAGTTACGCCTATGGGCATATCCAACTTGTGCCATGGTGCTCATGCATTGTCAACCACATTGAATTAGACAGCCTTCCCCATTAAGTATCAGATGAGACTATATATCTTGGCCATAGAGCAGCTGGAATTCAATCTCCATGCCAAACAGAATTGGGAAGATGTACCTTGGTCACTTGACTTTCAAGGCACTATAATTTCATTGATTTAAAATGTTTATCGCCTTCATTTCATAAAATAGCTTCAAGATGGCTAGTGATAGTATCAGGGACATGTGAGGAAACTACATCTGGTCAGTGCTGAGAGAGTCTTTCTTTTCAGGTACCAAGGGATAAACATTGTCTTTATTTCAGTTTGACTGATTTTAACTTCATTAGCCTCTCAGTATTTGGTCCCCAACCACAGACAGAGCACATCAGTCATTTAAAAAGAAAGATCACTATTTTATGACACCAAACTGTGGTAGAATGTTCCTGATCTCTACACACAATCTTACCCAGTGACCTCATATACCAGTTGAGCAACATATGAGGTGGAGTGGAATCCTGCAGGGCTCTGCAGCAGGGGTGGTCAACCTTTCTAGTTGTTGGTGTTGGACTCCAAGACATCAGTCATCTCCAGGTGCACTAAATGGTGACTGAGGATGATGGGAGTTGTTGGCTCTCTGCCAACAAGAAGAAGATAGCCTATAGGTTCTGTGACCCGCGTGTAGACCACACAGTTACTTGCCTGCCTGGTGCGAAGGTTGCAGACGTCACGCTGCGTCTAGGTAGGCTGATGGGCAGTGCTGGGGAGGAGTCAGCTGTCGAGGTGCAAGTTGGCACCAACGATGTAGGGAAATACAGACAGGAGGTCCTGGAAGCCAAATTGAGGCTGCCAGGTAGCATACTGAAGTCCAGGACCCCCAGGGTAGTATTCTCTAAAGTGCAACCTGTTCCACATGCAGGGACAGTGAGACAGGCTGAGCTGAGAGGTTTCAATGTGTGGATGAGACAGTGGTGCCGGGAGGAGGGGTTTAGATTTGTTAGGCACTGGGATATATTTTGGGGAAAGCGAATTCTGTACAAAAGGGACGGGCTCAAGAAGGTCACAGGAGCCTGGGGGATTGCCTGTGGGAATAGGGTGGTATCTGCTTCAGCCAGCAAAATCCCCTAAGGTGTGAGTGTGAACATGTTTTGGACAAACCAGAAGGGAACAGAGTAGAGCCAAGAGTTGAGCAGAAGGAAGCACAGGGCAGCTTGCCAAATAGGCCAAATGATGGTAAGGGGGATAGCACACACCAACACCAGGTGAGGGACCCAGCGTATAGGTGTCTGTATACAATGCCAGAAAACTCTGAGCCAAGATGGATGAGCTGGAGTACTTGGTTACTAATGAAAACATAGATATACTGGTGTAACAGAAACCTGGTGGAATGGTGAGAACCAGTGGGACACGATTATTCCAGGATATAAACTCTGTAGAAGGGACAGGGAGGGGAGGGTTGGGGGAGGAGTGGTGATGTATATCAAAGAAGGGATAGATTCCAATAAGCTAGAAAACCTAGGTGGACCAGAGTCCTCCACAGAACCATTATGGGTAACATTACGAGGACTGAAAGGAAATGTGTTACTAGGGACATGAGAGTGACCTGGAGTTGGAGGAACAAATAAGAGAGGCATCAAAAAGAGACAGGGCAGTAATAATGGGTGACTTCAACTACCCACACATAGACTGGGTAAATTCACATTCAGGTAATGACAGAGAGGCCAAATTTCTAGATGTGCTAAATGACTGTGCCTTAGAACAGTTAGTTGCTGAACCAACCAGAGAGATGGTGACTTTGGATTTAATCCTGTGTGATGCCCAGGACCTGGTGCGAGATGTCAGAGTTGCAGAACCATTGGGTAGCAGTGACCATAGTGTGATCCAATTCAGCATATATGCAAGTGGAGAATTGTCAAGGAAGTCCAACACAGATGCGTTGGACTTCAGAAAAGGAAACTTCTCAAAAATGAGGAGACTGGTAAGAAGGAAGTTGAAAGGGAAAGTCAAGAGGGTCAAATCACTCCAGAAAGCATTGAACTTATTTAAAACCACAGTACTGGAAGCACAGATAGAATGTATACCAAGAATGAGGAAAGGTACCACCAAGTTCAGGAGGATGCCAGTGTGGCTATCAAGTAGGGAAGCTATAAAAGGAAAGAAGACTTCCTTCAGAAAATGGAAGTCCTGCCCAAATAAAAAGAACAGGAACGAACATAAACTCTTGCAAAAGAAATGCAAGGAGACAATAAGGGATGCAAAGAGAGAGTTTGAGAAGCATATAGCTAGAACTGTCAAAGGGAATAACAAAAACCTATTTAAATATATCAGAAGTATAAAACCTGACAGGGGGGCAGTTGGACCATTAGATGATGAGGGTGTGAAAGAGATTATGAAGGAGGATTGCAGAAAAGATTGCAGAAAAGCTGAATGAGTTCTTTGCATCTGTCTTCACGGAGGAGGATACTGACCATATACCCTCTCCAGAACTGAGTTTTTCAGGTTTAGTGGCTGAGGTGACAAGGCAAAATATTCTAAACTGTCTTGAAAAGCTAAAAATTAATAAATCACCAGGGCCAAGTGACATCCACCCAAGAGTTCTGAAGGAACTCAAATGTGAAATTGCCGATCTTCTAGCAAAAATATATAACTTGTCCCTACAATCAGTCTCTGTACCAGAGGACTGGAAAGTAACCAATGTGACTCCAATTTTCAAGAAGGGCTCCAGTGGGGATCCAGGAAATTACAGGCCGGTCAGCTTGACTTTGGTGCAGGGTAAATTGATGGAAAGCCTACTTAAGGACAAAATTGTTAAGCATATAGAAGAATAGGCCTTGTTGAAGGAGAACCAGCATGGCTTCTTCAAAGGAAAGTCTGGCATGTGGCTAAAGGTGATCCAGTTGACATAGTATACTTGGACTTCCAAAAAGCTTTTGATAAAGTTCCCCATCAAAGGCTCTTGAGTAAACTTAGCAGTCATGGAATAAGGGGACAGGTTCATGTGTGGATTGCTAACTGGTTGAAGGACAGGAAACAGAGAGTAGGAATACATCCACAGTTTTCACAATGGAGGTAGGCAGGAAGTGGGGTCCCCCAGGGATCGGACCAGTGCTCTAACTTGTTCATAAATGATCTAGAAGTTGGGGTGACCAGCGCAGTGGCCAAATTTGCAGATGACACTAAACTATTTAGGGTAGTGAAATCCACAATAGGAGTGTGCATTGCCCCGAACCGGTCCGGATGGGCACGGGGGGGTTGTAGCTTTAAGGGCGGGGGTGGTGGTACTTACCCCCCCCGCCGCTCTTCCCCCTCCGGGGCGGCAGCGCTCCTCTCTGCCGCCCCCGGCCCCGTCGTTAGCCCGATAGTGCCTTAATATGCAGTAGGCATGTGCCCGTTGTGGCGCTCGTGCGCACTCGCCGCTGCCACCGCGCGCGCTCCGTACGCGTCACACGTCAACGTGTGACGTCTGTGGAGAGAGCGCGCGCACTCCGTACGTGTCACACGTCGACGTGTGACGCGTACGAAGCGCGTGCGGCGGCAGTGGCGAGTGCGCACGTGCGCCACAACGGGCTCATGCCTACTGCATATTAAGGCACTATCGGGCTAACGACGGGGCCGGGGGCAGCAGAGAGGAGCGCTGCCGCCCCCAAACCTTTGGAATTATCCACAGCGCTGGAGGGGGAAGAGCGGCGGGGGGGTAAGTACCACCACCCCCGCCCTTAAAGCTACAACCCCCCCCCGTGCCCGAGCCGCCAGACCGGCTCGGAACCGGACCGGTTCTGAGGCCTCCAGAATGGCCTCCGGACCAGTTCGGACACACCCCTAATCCACAACGGATTGTGAGGAACTCCAGAAAGATCTCTCCAAACTAGGGGACTGGGCGACAAAATGTCAAATGCGGTTCAGTCTAAGCAAGTGTAAAGTGATACACATTGGGGCAAAAAAACACCAACTTCACATACAGTATACGCTGATGGGATCTGAGCTATCGGTGACTGACCAGGAGAGAGATCTTGGGGTTGTGGTGGGCAGTCATTGAAAGTGTGTCTCAGTGCATGGCAGCTGTGAAAAAAGCTAATTCCATGCTAGGAATCATTAGGAGGGGGGTTAAATAAAAATGCTAATATTATAATGCCCCTATACAAATCTATGGTGCGGCCACATCTGGAGTACTGCGTACAGCTTTGGTCACCGTATTTTAAGAAGGATGTTGTTGAACTGGAAAAGGCTGAGAAGAGGGCAACCAAGATGATCAGGGGCCTGAAGCACCTTTCTTATGAGGCTACACTACAGCAACTAAGGGGAGACATGATCAAGGTGTATACAATTATGCATGGAGTGGAGAGGGTAGACAGAGAGAATTTTTTCTCCCCTTCTCACAACACTAGAATCAGGGGTCACCCCATGAAACTGAAAGTTGGGAAATTTAGGACCGACAAGAGGAAGTACTTTTTCACACAGCATATAATTAATCTATGGAATTCCTTGCCATGGGATGTGGCGATGGCCACCAGCTTGGATGGCTTTAAAAGGGGCTTAGTCAGATTCATGGAGGACAGGTCTATCAATGGCTACTAGTCTGATGGCTGTGGGCCATCTCCAGCCTCAGAGACACAATGCCTCTCAATACCAGTTGCAGGGGAGCCATGGCAGGAGAGAGGGCATGCACATACCTCTTGCCTGTGGGCTCCCCAGAGGCATCTGGTGGGCCACTGTGTGCAACAGGATGCTGGACTAGATGGGCCTTGTGCCTGATCTAGCAGGGCTGTTCTTATGTTCTCTCCACCAAAAAAGAGAGCAAAACCATTTGAGAGTAGTACCATCCACCTCCCTATATCCCAGCTGCATCACCAGCTCTTTGTGATCTATAGTGTCAAAAATGCCACAAAATATATATCATTTTCTTGTCGGTCTTCAACCATAAATAGCCAGTCAATGCTATAAGTGCAGTCTCCATGTTGTATCAAAGTCCAGCATAACCTGGTAGGGATCCAGAAAGGCAAAAGCAACCCAGAAGTGAGTTTGATTTCCCTCACTGCCTGCTCTGAAAGTGGGCATTTAGTATACATTTGTTTCAGAGAGCATTTTTCAGCTAGCTTTTTAGGACTGGTCATTTTTACAGCTTCTGTCTGTTTTTATTGCTTTATAAACTTTTCTTTCTTCTTTTTGTATTGTTGTGTCATGTTGTTTTATCTGAATGTTGTAAGCTGCCTTGTGTGTCCTTTGCAGAGAAAGGCAGGATATAAATTTCATTATAAATAATGAAACCTTTCTGGCTAAGGAATCTGCATAGTACTGTGTGCATGAGCTCAATAACTAGTATTTTACTGTCTTCCCAGTCTATAATAAGTACCTGTCAGGGAAGCACCTAGCCCCTTTTGTTGAGCCAAAATGGTATATGTTCACCACCCAAGTTGTAGCTCTTGTGCTCCCAAGTACATCTGCAGCACTACTGCATAATAGCTTGTGGGAACTGATCCTGAAACATCATAACCTGGAACTGTTCTGGAATTATCCTGTAGGCATGCATAGGATTCACAGACTAAAGCCTTGAGGCTTTAGCTTATAAATCAGTTGACTTAGTGTGGCTACACTAGAATGAACTGGTTTATAGACAAAAGCCATAGGGCATATGTAGGGTTTTCCCCACATATTATTTAAAGATTAAGATGTATACAGCGTGATACACCTGACTGTTTCACAGCCAAGATGAAGATAAATGTTTGACCTATTGCTATTTACAGCTTTGCCAAACATATGTGTTGGCTGTGTAGTATCTATGACTAGAAGCCCCCAGACAAGGAATTGACTGGTTGGTTCAAATCAAAATCGGTTTTCACCTGCTTCTTGTCCTGCATTGCTCCCTCCATTACTACTAAACTGATCTCACTCCTATCCATATCGTCGTCGTTTCCATGCACTGGTTAGCCTTTTGTTAAAAGATGCCCTACAGAAGGCAGACATGTGAACCCATGGGACTTAACAAATGGTAGATACCACAAGTAATGAGAATTCCCTTTCTCTTCAACTTTAGACCAACTGCTTGTGTCCCTTTAGCTCTCCAAACTATAGTTCTTAGTCCTCCAATCATCTTTTACCTGTCCTTGCCAATGGTGCCTAGCCCTTCCTGTTCCTAATGCCCATCACAGTCTTACTTCTCCTTGCATCCTTCTTCCTACATCTTAATCTCTCCCCTCTCCATGGCTAGACTTCCTAGAACGTCTGCATCTCCATCCCATTGCATGGACAGGATAAAGACTAGCATGCTTTAGCATTAGAGATTGCATTACTTTTTCAAAGTAATGTTCTGCATCTGTTTTAAAACACAGATCTTCAAATGTTGTGTTTACTCTGTATTTATTTTGGATTCTTGTAGCTTATTTGTGAATTTATAAATACATTTTTCTTGGAAAATGTAAACAAACAAACATTGGTGGTGGGCTTCAATAATTTGTCTTTGTAGAAATCCACTGACATATAATTCATTTTTCTGAAAGGCTGATCTGGGACATTATTAATTCTGTAGGTGGTGAATTGTGATTTAGGGTTCAAATCTTAAAGCTTCTAAGCTACAAAGGGCCAAATGTGTTTATTAAAATGAAGGGTGGTGTTTTGTTTTGTTTTTTTAGTGATTGACATCTGGACTAGAACAGCACAGGTGCAGCTGTACTGTGTTCCAGGCTACTGTCACACTGGTGTGCAAGCAGGGGAAGGGAGGTATTCTCAGTGATCTTTCCTTCCTTGTGCAGTCTGCTGCGCATTATCAAAATATGTAACTGAGAGCCATGTAAAATATTCTGGTGGTGCACAGTGTCTTCAGAGGGAAACTGAAGGGGAGACACAAAGGGTTGCCCCTTTGGGGGAGCCACTTTGGGGAATAACGAGAGTGAAGGCCGGGCTGTTTGGCTCAAGATCCCTCATGGGTATGTACAGGAGGGTGGGTATTTTAATTGGGCTTCTGTTTGAAATCTTGGGTGAGTTGAGTTTTAATGTGTCTGGGTCTGTCTGGAGATGGGGAGAAAGGGGGTGTATCCACTGACTATGGGGGAACTATTCCAGTAGTGGTGGGGAATAGAAGAAGTAACATTGACAGGTCAGCAGGCCATTGCAGGGGAAGGAAAATCAGAAATATAATTGCTGTTTCCCCTTCTGGCTGTCCTGCCTGCTGTTTGAGCTTGGAAAATAATGCCAACCACCCACAGAGCACCACCTTGCTCCTATGTAATGCCAGGTCAGTCCAGATTAAACCTGAAATCATCCATGATCTGATTCTGGATGAGGGGGCCAATCTGGCATGTATTACAGAGACTCAGTTGGGGGAGGCTGGTGGCCCAGTCTGGCCCCGGCTTCTCCCTCCAGGCTACTCAGCTGAGGAGCAGGTGAGGGGATGTAGGCTGGGAGGTGGAGTGGCTGTGGTCTATAAGAACAATATCTCCCTTACCAGGATCCCTATCGAAGTGTCTGACCATAGTGAATGTGTGTACCTAAGTTTGGGAACCAGAGATAGACTGGGACTTCTGTTGGTTTACCGATCGCCCCACTGCCCGACAGAGTCCCTAACTGAGCTGATGGACTTGGTCTTGGGCTTGGCGTTGGAGACAAAGGCTTGTGGTGCTCGGGGACTTCAATGTTCACTTTAGGACCAAATTGTCTGGGGTGGCTCAGTAGTTCATAGCGGTCATGACAACTATGGGCCTATCCCAGGTAGTCTTAGGACCAAGACATATTGCTGGTCACACGCTTGATCTGGTCTTTCACTCTGAACAGAGTGGTGCTCTGTGGGTGGGGACTCCTCTGATTTCCCCATTGTCATACAGACCACCATCTGGTTAAGGTATGTCTCATGACCACGTCCCACCTCCACAGGGGCGGAGGACCCACATCCTGTTGGATCCAGTAACCTTCTTGATGGTCCTCCCAAGAAGGTTACTGGATCCAACAGGATCCCAAGAAGCCTTGGAGAGATTTAGTGTTGGCTCTGCTGGTGACCCTGTGGACACTCTGGTGGAGAATTGGAATAATCAACTCACCAGGGGAATGGACACGATTGTTCCTAAGCGTTCTCTCCAACCCGCTGTGAAACTGGCCCCTTGGTATACAGAAGAACTACGGGGCTGATGACTACGGCAAGGTAGATAACTTGAGCACAAGTGGAGAAAGAATCTACTCAAATCCAACAGATTATTACATAGAGTGTCAAGTCAAGTCAAGTTTTATTTACGGTCCTAGACCAAACAATCCATGCATGCAAACAGCAGAACAATTTATAGAAAACTCTATAGGTTCTCATTATACACCTTAAAAGCAATATAACAAAATTTGGCTACGGAGTTAAAATTTAAAACATTTTTTTTTCTTTCCCTTGCATATCGTGTTCTCAAGTTCCCATCCAGTGGAGTTGTTCAGGGTCATGAAGGGGCTAATGTGTGCCCCTTCCCACTTGAATTGGTACTTGGAACCAACAATTACTTGCTGTGACGATTTTAATAAGTTCTTTGTGGACAAAATATCTCGTCTTCAGGCCAACTTAGATTCAAACTCTACAATTGTTACAGAGTCTGATGTCGAGGTGTTCAGCAGCTCCTCTTATGTGATGATCCTGGATCAGTTTCCGTTCATGACTTCTGAAGATGTGGACAAGTTGCTTGGAATGGTGAGGCCTACCATCTGTCTTCTTGATCCTTGCCCAACATGACTTATATTTAAGAGAACGTCTTCTTCACTATGAGCCACACCGGCCATTGAGATCATCTGGAGAGGTTCATCTGCAGTTGCCACCGGCCCGTCTGGTGGCTACTCAGGGACGCTCCTTCTCCATTGCTGCCCTGAGGCTTTGGAATACACTTCCTGCTGAAATAAGAGCCTCCCCATCTATTACAACTTTTAAAAAGGTGGTCAAGACGCATTTGTTCACCCAGGCTTTCAATTAGATATCGTTTTAATTGTGTTTTTAATATTTTTAATGTTTTAAATTTTAATTGTTGTAATGTTTTAATCTTTTTGTCTGTTGTTTTTATTGTTTTGTTGTAAACCACCCAGAGACTTGCATTTTTGGCAGTATACAAATGTGTTAAATTATAAACAAACAAACAAACAAAACTATCTGGCAGGGAGGCTGTTGTAGAGGGCCTGGTAAAGATGATAAATACTTCTCTGAGGGAGGGCAGGATGCCTCTTTGTCTTAAAGAGACAATCATTAGAATGCTTCTGAAGAAGCCTGCCTTGGATCCCTCAGAGTTAAGCAATTACAGGCCTGTCTCCCATCTTCCATAGCTGGGCAAGGTGATTGAGAACGTGGTGGCCTCCCAGCTCCAGGCGATCTTGGAGGAAACTGATTATCTAGACCTATTTCAAACTGGCTTTCAGTCGGGCTTAGGGCTGTGGGGTGAAGACTGCCTTGGTCGGCCTGATGGATGATCTCCAATTGGGAGTTGACAGAGGGAGTGTGACTCTGTTGGTCCTTTTGGATCTCTTGGCAGCTTTTGATACTATTGACCATAGTAATCTTCTGGAACGTCTGAAGGGATTGGGGGTGGGAGGCACTGCTTTGCAGTGGTTCCGCTCTTACCTCACAGGCAGATTCCAGATGGTGTCTCTTGGAGACAGTTGTTCTTCAAAATCTAAACTTTCCTATGGTGTCCCTCAGGGCTCCATATTGTCTCTGATGTTGTTTAACATCTACATGAAACCACTGGGAGAGATCATCAGGAAATTTGGTGTAGGGTGTTATCAGTATGCTGATGACACCAAAATCTATTTCTCCATGTCAGCATCTTTGGGAGAAGGCATAACCTGCATGGATGCCTGCATGGATGAGGAATAACAAACTGAGACTGAATCCAGATAAGACAGAGGTACTTATTGTGTGGGGTCAGAACTCGGGAAACAATTTTGATCTGCCAGTTCTGGATGAGGTCACACTCCCCCAAAAGAAACAGGTATGCAGTCTGGGGGTGCTTCTGGATCTGAACCTCTCTCGGATATCCCAGGCTGAGGCGGTGGCCAGAGGTGCTTTTTATCAGCTTCAGCTGATATGCCAGCTGCGTCCATTTCTTGAGATGAATGACCTCGGAACGGAGGTACATATGTTAGTAACCTCTAGACTGGATTACAGCAATGTGTTCTATGTGGGGCTGCCTTTGTACGTAGTCCAGAAACTGCAGTTGGTCCAGAATGCAGTGGCCAGGTTGGTCTCTGGGTCATCTAGGAGAGACCATTCTACTCTTATGTTGAAGGAACTACATTGGCTGCCAGTACGTTTCTGGGCAAAATACAAGGTGCTGGTTATTACTTATGAAGCCCTAAACAGCTTAGACCCTGGGAATTTAAGAAAACTTCTTCACCATGAGTCCCACTGCCTGTTAAGATCATCTGGAGAGGTTTGTCTGCAGTTGCTGCCAACTCATCTGGTGGCTACTCAAGAACAGGCCTTCTCCGTTGCTGCCCCTGGACTTTGGAATGCGCTCCCTATTGAAATAAGAGCCTCCCCATCTCTGGCAACTTTTTAAAAGGCATTGAAGACACATTTATTCACCCAGGCTTTTAATTAGATTTATAGTTTTAATATTTTAAATATTGGTTAATGTTTTTAATGATTGTTAATTGTTAATTGATTTGATATTTTAAATGATATATTATAAACAAACAAACAAATAAAGTGAAAAATTGACTCCTCCTGCTCATGCACCAGCACAGTAGTAGTCTGGAATGCAGTACTTTTGCATCCACACAGAGTTAGTCCACTTCTTCCATTAAGGTCATTCACACGACCCAAGATTGCAAGGCAGAGAGAGCAGGGGTGGAAGGCAGGAGTTGTCTTGCCTTCCCTCCAGATGATAACCTCTCTTCTTCAGGCCACACGGCTCATGCGCCCACGTGAGCTGTGCTTTTGGGAGCCACATGGCCATCTGGAGGCTGGGGAAACACAGCCCAGTCTCCAGAAATCCCTCCATGCACCACACAAGGAACACAGTGCATTGGGGGATTTCCCCACAAGCCAGGCACTCTAGGCACCCAGCTCTGTGGCTGCTTAGGCTGCAAGCAGCCTGAGTAGACACATGACCGGGTACCAGGGTAGAAGGGCACACTTGGACCCTTTTACCTCAGTAATAGTCTGTGGGGAGAGAACTCAGGCTACCCAGTGGGGCACCACTGAGATTATACCCAGTCCCAATACTCCATATGAGCAGCCTTGCCTGGGAAGGGCTGTGCAAACCCAGGTAGGGCTGCTTGTGTGAACAGCCTCAACATCTTGGCTGGATCATACCATTAGAAGTTAATTAGACTGTAAGCAATTATGGTTTCTAAGTCTTGCCCGTTATAGGAAGGCAGATTGTTTGCTTTCTTCTTTTACATCTTTATGTAGCACCATAAAGAAGTATTTCTAGGGATGTTTTCTTTTAGAGTGCAGCTTACTACCTCTGTTTTCAGACTGTCAAGTTAAGTTCTCTTTTCAGGGTGAAATTGATGAGGAGAATTGTAAAGCCTGCCATAAGAAAAAGTCCAAATCTAAAAAGGAGAGGGCGGGGGGCCTTCCACATTGGGTAGCTGCTCTACAGCTTTATTTCAGCTGACTTCAACCAGTAAATATTAGTTTGCAGCTGAAAACTAAAAGCCTTATGTGTAATTTCCACATGAAAAACAATGTTTATTCCTTTTTATGTTTTGATCAAGATGTGAACTTTTTGAAAGGTTCCCATACACTTGAGGACTTACAGCCTTTTAACAGTCTCCCATTCATATTAACTATACATGACATATGCTACAACCCACAACAAGTCCAGGTTAGCAGAAACACAAACAGTGGTCAAAGACGATTTGATGCTGCCTGTGCTTTACAGTGAAGAGAGAGAGAAAGAGTGGAAACAAAGATGGTTGTAGCAATAATTCTATTAAAGCTTGATTCAGTTAAGGTCCAATTGAAATGTTCTGTTAGCAAAGATAACGTTCATGTGATGGGGCTCTGAGTTGATTTTGAGAACCTCTGGATCCTTTTCCTGATGGGTAGGTAAGATCTCCTGAGAACCAACTGTTAGCAGGGCTGATGGCCTTCAGAGGGGTGTGGCCTGCCCTGGCATGTGTCATAGTTCACATGCATCCTTGATCGACACATATGGGGATGGAATTTAAATGGTCGAATAGCCACATTAATCCTCTGACACCATGGATGGAATGTTCAGCTGCTGCTCTCACATCACTAACAAGAATATTTGAATCAGGCAGGAATTTGGAGATTGGCTTGGAGTGTCCACTCCAGTGCACTAACCCAGAGTTTCCAACCTGGGGTACTCTAGTTGCTGCTGAACCAGAATTCCCATCATCCCTAGCTATAATTTATTGTGGCTGGGGATGATGGGAGTTATTGTTCAGCAACTTCTGGAGTAGCACAACTTGGAAAGCCTTGCTGTAACCTGACCCAGGCAAATTAAACAACTTCTCCTCTCAGCTCAGAGCTTCTGCTAGAACCTTCTTTGCTCTTCCCTCACATTCCCATTCCCCAAAACACTTGGAGAATGTGTGTGTGTGTGTGTGTGTGGTTATTGGTTTGTGAAATGATTGACTGAATGATATGTTAAATTTATGTGGTATAGAAGGGAGGGGATGGGTCAGACAGGGATGGGAGGTGGGGGGAAATGGAAGGTGGGTTGGTCATTACTAGATCGATTGAAAAATGGAATGAAATCTTGATAATGATTGTAGAGAAGGTGACGCTTGTAGAAAATGGACCGTGCTTCCATTAACCTTTAATCTTCTTACTACTGCTGCTGCTGCTGCTACTATTGCTGCTGCTGCTGCTACTATTACAACAAATATTTATATACCTCTCCATTAAAACTTTAAATGGACTGGAGCACATGATTGCTCAAGTACTTTACTGTATTTGGGTACACTTAACTGCTCAGCAACAAGTTTGAAGGGTGAATCCAGCAAAAGTATCAAATTCCTGCTGCAGTACTACTAATGATCTTCCTCCATTTAGCCAACGTCATCTTTTTAATCAAAAAGCATACTCTGGGGGGGGGGATTGTTAGCATGATGAAGTGTAACAATTGTGCCAGATGTCTCAACACAAAGTAGGAATAAAAACCTTGACACCTACATGTCAATAGGAAAGAACATAAGAAAAGCTTTGCTGGATCAGGCCAAAGGCCCATCTAGTCCAGCATTCTGCTTCATGCAGTGGTCAGTCAGGTCCATTTGGGAAGCCTGTGACTGGGGAACTGCCCTCTGGGGAAAAGAGAGCAGCAGCCCCCTCCTGTTGGTGCTCCCTAGCAACTAAGGAAGGTATTTGCCCAAGCAGTTTGGAACAAATGTTCAAAATTTTTTGGCACTTCTGTGGCACTATGTAGATTGGGAATAATGTACTGCAGAAGTGTGATTGCACAGTTTTAAGCAGTAGTGGTGGACAAGTCCTGTTCTGCAACACCTCAGGTATTGCTTTAGACATCTGTAGCAGTGCAGGTGGTACATGTTGTCTTACGCAACATGTCAGCCAATGTGTTAGAGTACATATGGATTCAAACTCTGGCTCAAAATTCATTGGGTGGCCTTGGGCCTATCATTTCTCAGCCTAACTTACTTCACAGGGATGTTGTGATGATTAAATGAGATAAACCATAAAATGTGACAGATAAATTAATGGACACTAGCTGAACTATATTCCCTGTGACTCTGCCGAGCTCTGGTATGCCTCCTGACAATTTCCGGACTCCAACTCTCCTGTCCTCATGTATTCTGAGCCAATCTGATGGTCATTTGGGACTGGGTACTATTGCTTTCTAGCAATGAGGTTTTGGGGGGTTATGGCAAAAGTGGAAGCACCTGACATACCAGCAACCAGCTTGCCAACCAAGTTCCTGGCCCTTCTGGAAAATTACCCCAACCGCAACCTTCACCAACCTTCTCACACAAATGTGTTTTGACCTAATTCTGCAATTAATTCACCAGAGGAACTGGACATTACTACCTAGTCACATTTTTGCCATTTTACAGTACAAAATTGCTCTTTCATGTTTATAGAGACTAGTTAGAATTATTACCAAGAGAACAACCTGTGCTACTTATTAATTTTAAATCTTGGGTGTGGTTAACTATCTTTTCTGCTCTATTTTGATTCTTGGCATTCATAACTCACTGGCAAGATCTTTTTGCTTATAATGAACAGCTCCCTCCAGAATGCATCTTGCTGTATATTTACTAATTTTATTCCTCAACAAAAATTACTATCCTTGTGAGTTTTAGTCATCCTCAATTCTTCCTGCACTTTTGAATTCTCATATTCGTTAATTCTGTATTTGATTTATTGCCCAATAGTTTACCATTTTTAATGTTTTGTTCTTGTTAATTAAGCTGCAACTCCTTTTTGATCACTTTCTTATTAATCCTTTGGGAATAAAGTTATTTTTGTGTATCTCATTGATATTTTGGAAATTGCTTTGTTTCAGTATAAATTGATCACTCCTCATTAGTGTCTTGTATTGGTTGCGGTTTTCTTTTTCATTTTATATTCTGCATGTTTGCTGTGTTGAATTGTGTGTGTTTCATTTCATGGAGTCTTCATAACAAGCTTTAAAAAAAAAAACCAACTGCAAGAGATGAGATTTATCAAAACCCTGAAATTATTTTCCGTATTTTGAAATGTCTGCTCTTTTCCTGGAAAGTTCTTAACAAGCTAGAAGGTCTGCTACATTTGAATTTAATGGCACAACAATCTTTCAGCATGCGCCTAGGCAGTGATTGGGCAGTGTTGATCTCAAACCTGCACACCCAGGAACCAGAGTCAATGATCAAGCATGTCATCAAGAGGCATAGACTGCCATCACAGGGACCGTTGCTCAAGATGATGGCCTTAAGCAGCTGCACCACAATAATCTCACTTAATGGGCTGCTGTAATTTGTATAAAAAGGTACAAATTGCAAAAGGCCTTTCTGCCCAGGCCATGCCTACACAACCCTGTGTCTACCTGGCCCCTGATTACCATTTACCATCCTCTCCAAATTCGGAGTTTAGTATCTAGATTATTTGGTTTGGACTCTTTTGGTACAACGACTCAGTTTGGGGTGTAATTCTCACTCTGCCATAACTGAACATCTTGAATATATATAACCTCTTGTCCTATAAAAAGCGCTCACAACCAAGTCAATTACAATGGCAGCATCTTGACTCTCATATTTGAGTAGGATTGAACTCATACTTACGTGGTCAACTCAATTGTTGTTCTCTATATAATTATCTTTTTCTGTGGAACTGTTGGTCACTTATTTGATATTTGTATTTACAAAGAAAAAATAACCCAGTGGATATTTTTAAGTTATTCCAGACTCTTCTAATTTCATTTCCCTGTTCACTGATGTTCCCTCCTTGCCCACAGAAACAGTAATCCTATTACTCAGCAGCATTAACTCACACTGAGTTCTGTTGGAACAGAAACACTTGTGCATAGTTTTTGTTTAATTTTCCTTTACCACAAACTTCTGTTTATGCTTAAATTTGGGAAATCCCACACACACAACTTGAAAATAAAATGGACAGAGGCAGATAAATAGTACAGTAAGCTCAAAGGACAAACTCTCAAAGGCATGTCACACAGCACAGAAGCAAATCATGTGGTTGGTGTGTGTGTGTGTGTGTGTTTGTGTGTGTTATTTGTACTTCTGGTTTCCACATCTGTAATATATAGGCATATTTGTGCTGTGTAACACATTCTTCTAAATTCTTCTTTAAAACTTTAAGGATGCACTTTTTTAAAAAAGCACTTGGGGCTAGTTCCACAGTCAATTTTTCCCCATGTGCTGTGCTGCTGCTGCTGCTGCTGCTCCTCCTCCTCTCTTCTTCTTCTTCTTCTTCTTCTTCTTGAGCATGTCTCATTTTAACTAAGCTCTCCACAGACACACACCGCTATTACATCTTGACAGTGATTTCTGAAACTGTGGTCAATGAAAAATATGCTGCTGCAAGTTCAAAATTGCCATTAAAACAAGATGTGCAAAATGCATCCTTGGGAACACTCGGAGATCATCATGGAGATGCAAAGAGCGTAAACCAGCTTTAAGAGAGGCCTTCCACTACTTCACTTCCACTGTTTTAAGAGAGAGCAGCAGTATTTAACATACATCCTGATATTGTGTTGTGTTCAGTTTCAACAGGTTATTCAAATAGTGGCGCTTACTTGCCACTATACTCAGGGTTTTGGGGTTGGTGGTGGTGGTGGTGGTGGTGAATGGAGGGCACTTCAGTATTAATGGTGCTTGCAGATGGAGGCCTTTATACAGCACACAGGACCAGAAACACACACAGAAAAAAACTGACAGTGGCTTGGCTGATGAGCAAGCAATAATTCACCCAGAGGGAACACACAAGGCATTTAATTTCAAATGTTTGGCTTCATGTTGCAGCATTGGGTTAGACTGCTCATATCTTCCCATCTATGCTGTGTAAGGTAATTCTGTACCTGGGTGGGAATTCTGGCAGTCATGATTAGTGGCAAAAACGTATAATGATATCTGAAATCGTTCCATAAATTTGTATGCAGAGTAGTGCTACACAGTTAACCGTCTATGATCATGATAAGCTAGAGCTGATCACAGTGTCTGTTTGATGTCAGAAATGAAGTAACAACTTAGTAATGAAGTATTAGACTGGAGTGTTTCAATCTGTGTTAGGATGTAGGTTGTCTGTCTAAAGAGGCGGTGTTAGAGAAGTCGAATTCTGCATATGTTAAGAGTGAGATCATGTCAAATCAAAGGTAGCATGAAAGCTGAATTGCTCAAGTATACAAAAGGATTATTTCAAACTTGGATTACTCTAAAGTCATAGTGACAAGAACTATAAGTGTGCAAGCTTTTAAATTCTTTTGTTGCTTAAAGGTTAGTTTTCTACTTGGACAAGTAGGCATGCCTAACTTGTCCTTTTAATTTTGATGGAATTTCCTCGAGTAAATTTAGTCAGGATGTCACCAAGTGACTCTTAATATGCTTGTAAGCTGCTGTTTGCATACTTTGGTTGAAGACTTTGTTATTCTGACTTTGGATTTTTCTCCCCTCTGAGAAACCAATGGCAGTACAAACATTGCCTAATGACATAGTCACACACAAAAAATCAATTTGTAATCTGATTTGAGGGTTTTGATTTCCTCTGATGAGTTTAAATTTCATTAAAAGCAACCTTATTCAAACATAAAAGAAATCCTTGAAGGGTAAAACAGGGAATTGTCTCAAAGAATCTCAACTCTTTTGTGCTATTTATTCATTGCATTAATTGTGAGGTACAACATGTGGTGTCAGTTGGCAGATGTACTGTTATCAAGCCTGTGATCAGCAAGAGGAGGGAGCAAAAGCGCAAGGGCTCACATTCAAAAATCGTTCTTTGGCATATTGACACTTTAGTTATCAACAACCCTTATTATCTGCTTAGAGCTGGATCACAGCTTGCTGGTGACATAATAAGCTACAAATCACCGATGGTGCCTTCTTTCTGCATTCTCTTAATTGTATGTATTCTCTAGGAAAAAAAATTATCATTGGGGCCTCTTGTCTTGATGAGAAATTGACATTTTCTGACTGATTATTTGGGAGCACTGTGAGGTAGATAAGACTTATAGTTGTTTTAAAGGAGGGCAGCCATTCTTTCAGGGGCCTCTTTATTGCTCTAGTTGACCCACTTGATGAGTATGGATTTCATGAGGTCTTTTTCAGCATTTGAACTATAAAAGGTTCAGAATGACACCACCCCTTATAGACAAAAGATAACCTTGCCCTTTGAATATATTGATTCTTTATTAACTAGGCTGTTTAATGCAATGAAATGAGGCATTAGATTGAAGTCCATTTCAAGTGCTTTGAATAATCTTTAAAAGCTTGAAAGACTTTAAAATGCTGCTGTACAGTAATTGGCATATATTTTTAGTGTCTCCATTCCTTAGTTTTGATTAGAAATATAAAGATAAAAAATTCTTAAAGTCCCTGCAAATTGACTAAACTTTTTTTTTTTTGGTGTGCTGGAGCCATTACTATGTTGTATATACTTCAGGGGCCATTCTCATGACTTAGCCAGGCATATAGCTGTGTAACTGGTGGACATATTAACCATTTAGTGTGTTGTAGCTAGAACTCATCATGTAGAGTTCTGAATTAGTTTTCTTCCTTTGTATTTTCCCTCTGGTGAATAATTAGCAATCCGCTCAGTTACTCATTATTTCAGTTTCTGTAATAAAGCTGAACAAAATTGTTCCAAAAGGTAAGTTATCTGACTTTCATCCTTGTAATATATTTAAATTCAAATAAGTTGGATCTGTCCGTCTGATAACGTTTCTGTTTAAGCATGATGCACAAATGCAAGAGCTACATGAAGTACTGATACATACAAAAGTGAGAGAGAGAGATCAGTCTAAATCAGTCCTATTTCTCTGTCCAAAGGGCTATCTTTAATCCGTGTGTACAGTGAGGTTTTGGAGCCACACTTTCCAGAAGTAACTCCTGCCCCCAAAACACATGCTGCTGCTGCTGGACAATATGTTTTGAACTTGTTCATACGAACTCAAGTATACCCCAGTGTATCTCAAACTACTGGAAGAGACCAATATACAGTATATTAGTTCACATAGACTGCTCTTGATATCACCTCATTTGGTTCCTATATTGCTCAACAGAACATGATGTTAAGATTATGTTTGAAGACACTAATTAAAGTCACATTGTGCACATGGATTGTGGAACTTCCATTTGAAACATACACAGCACAATATTTTACCTTTCAGAAAATCAGAGGAGAAATATGTACTGAAGTAGTTTGACATGCAAAGGAATAAGCAATGCTAGGTTGTGTATAAGTGTTAATTTGTAATGTGGTATGCTGCAAGATCTCATTATGCCATATACAATATCAGATGTGTGCAGGGAGTTGTGGAAAGGAGGAAACAAATAATAAAATTGTAAGTCTGGGGGACATTTCAAGGATGTCTAGTCCACACTCTGGCTGAAAAGAGAATCATCTATGAGTTCTGCTCTGAGATAGAAGACAATTTGTGAAGAAAACTAACCCAGTACATGTATTTGGTGCAGTCCTCCTGAATGCACCCAGAGTGGGGAATGGCCAAGTTCAGTGTAACATTCATGGACACATCTTTCTCCTGCATAGAGTTGCCTAAACAAGAACAAGTGTATGTGTGTTGCTGATGTGCACTCAGATGCACTTATTGCAAACCCAGGCCCCAAAAACGACAGGACATGCGTAGTTGGAAGAAACTAGGTAAAGTAAAGGTAAAGTGTGCCATCAAGTTGATTTTGACTCCTGGCACCCACAGAGACCTGTGGTTTTCTTTGGTAGAATGCAGGAGGGGTTTACCATTGCCTCCTCCTGCACAGTATGAGATGATGCCTTTCAGCATCTTCCTATATCGCTGCTGCCCAATATAGTACCAGCGAGATTCGAACTGGCAAGCTTCTGCTTGTTAGTCAAGCATTTCTCCTCTGTGCCACCTAAGGTGACTAAGCAGGGGCGTAACTACTATTAGGCAAGGGGAGGCAGCTGCCTGGGGGGCCCCACACCTCAAGGGGCCCCCCAGAGGCATGTCACATGATGATATATTGTGGTGTGTGTGTGTGTGTGTGTGTGTGTATCAGCGAGGGGCCCATTTTAAAATTTTGTCTCCGGGCCCACTCCAGCCTTGTTACGCCCCTGTGACTAAGGCCACTTTATTGAATATTTACAAAACCTGCAACGAGGAATCTTAACAAAAGTGCAGGTATCCCCTACGTGGGTCAATCTCATAGGAGGTATGCCCAGGAGGGCGAAGGACTGGGCTTTGATTTGGTTCGGTACCCAATCCAAACCTCTTCTCTACCATGAGGTTACCCCCATTGAGGGGATGCATGCCAGCCCACCTCAACCCAGGTTCTGAGGCACTGAATGGCGTTTGCAGGCATGCATCCAAGTGGGAGGAGATCCAGCCTGAGAGTCGCAAGGCCACTGAGCCTTCCTCTGTGTTCCCACTGACTCACCATAACAGCCCTCCAGCCCAATGTAAATTAACCTACCTTGACCCGCACTCATCCGCAAAGTGACTAATTAGCCCCAGCTACTGCCTTAACAAAGTCAGTGAGAAGTAGGCGAAAAAAGGCCCCAACTTTAGCCAATCAGTTGAGACCCAAAAAATTCCTACTTGGCCCCAATGGCGACTGGAATATCCCTCACTGAGTCTGGGACTGGGCAGGAGGGTGCCTGCCCATAGAGCAACTGAAAGACAGCACAACGGAGCCAACTGCTTATACAGCGGCTCCTTGCACATGATTGGTGCACCGGCGTCATGTGCTGGGGGACTAAAATGGCAACCCACATGCCCGTCTTTTGGGACGGGCCTACAACTCCACCCCCCCACTTTATCCCATTTCCCTACTAACACAGTGAAAGGGTGGGGGGGCAGCTTTACAGGAAACAGAGCCTGCCATTGTGACAATGCTTTACTGCCTGATGTGCATTTGCTGAATGCATGCATCCCAGGCAGATGTCTAAAAGGGGCTTATGGGGTGGGGTTTTTTTGTTTTTGTTGGTTGTTGTTTTTTTGGTATATATGACTATTAATTCTGAGTAATTTTAGAAATGTTCAGAGAACATGTGAGAGAAGGGCATTTGATTCTTAGTTAATGGATTTTGTGGCAATCACTAAGGATGCCTTCCTCTGTGCTTATACAGTTTAGATTTGATGTGGTTTTGAAAATTACAGTAGAAGTTAATAAACAAGATGCACAGGTGACTATTTTTATGTTTAAAATGATACTAGTTCCACACATAATGAAAAGCGCTGAAAGATGGATGTGATTTTTCAGTATAATGCTCAACGAGATAATGGTGTGAGAAGTGACATCATTTTTAAAAAGTAAAACTGTTGCCTGACTTTCATCAGTGAGTCCCCACCCCCACCCCAGTCATTGGCTCAGTTGCTGTGATGTCACAATGTTCATAAACATTGCAGTTTGCTTCAGGAATGCTGATAACAGGATTTGGAGCTGCAGGTTTTGAGAGTAAAGTGTACACTTTATCTGACTACAAATAGCATCATATAGGGATAGAAAAAATTCTGCAGTTGACAGACAATATATGTGGGAGGAGGAGTACAGTTCTTCTGATAGGCAGAAATACTGAAGGCCTGGAAAGTTAAGTGGAAAGAGTAGGCAGAGGCAGGATGGACAAAACTGGGGTGAGAACAGGCAGTGACTAGAAAGATTTACAATTAGTGGAGAAATAAGGAAGGGCATTGAAGGTTTGAGCGACACAGGGAGGATTAGGAGAAAAAAGCATAACTCAGTGCCTAGAAAAAGGGTGTTCTGGAGGAGCAAGAGAACATTGTGGCTGGGGGAACCTGGACTATTGAGTCTTCATACAGTCAACCCAAGAGGTAAAGCAGTGGTTTGAACTTCATATACTGATCTCCAGCCAGATTATTGCCTTTGAATTTCATCTATGCATTCACGTGTGTGTACACACACACACGCGCGCCTAGTCAGACCATTGGTCCATTCAGTGGCTTTTAAGGTCCTCAGGCAGAGAAGGTCCTTTCACAATTCCTGCTGCCTGAGATTATTCTGTGGGATGTGCTCTGCGTTGCATTTAGGGCCTTTGTGCACACAAAGCACGTTCTCTGTCCCTTGACTTTTGGCCGCCTCTCCCCACCTTCTAACGTCTCTGTAATTTAGGATTTCCTGCACTGAGCAGGGGGTTGGACTAGTGACCTTCCCATTCTAAAATTATTTGATTTTATAATTTGAACCTGATATTTAAAACAATGTGTTCACTTGTGCTCTTTACTTAAATGCACATTTGAAAAATAGTTCACTTTCCTCACCGCTTTCTGTTTTCCCTCTCCCAACCATTGTGGGGTGGGGAGTGTCTGCTGACTGTGCACGACCTAGGGCAGTTGTTGCTGATGAACTATTCTTTGGAGCATTATTGGAGCGTTAATGTTGTTTGATGTTTTAATCTGGATTATTGCACATCACTTTGGGCTTTCAGTTTCTGTGTTAAGTGACTCATACATACTTTGGATAAATAAATATTGCTGAGATATTACAGCAATTTATTCAAGAGGGGAGTTGTTGTGGCTTGAATTATACATGCACATCACTGGATTTATGTCCATGGTTATACAGTAACAGAAACAAAATTTTACCCCAAATTTCAAATTTAATCTTATTAGATCCTGATGAAATGTCCAGTAAAGAAACTGGAAATGCTTTTTTGGCTTATTAGGACCTGGATTGTTTTCTAATGATAAATGTTACTTATATACATTGTTTTCCTACATCACAAATCAATCTTTCCGTAGCTCTTAGTGTGGAGAATTATTGAAGATGCTGCCAACTTTCCATGTAGATGTATTTAAGTGCATAAAACTCAAACTACTGAGTAGACACTTGTCTTTTAATGAAGAAGGAAAGTCATAAATCCCTAGTCACACCAACAATAATATCAGGATTTTTAAATGGTAAGAAAAGAAAATACAGGTTGACTTTCACACTTGTAGACTTGACAGTTTCTGTAAACTCTTATAGCCATGTTACATAAAGAGCCACTGACAAAACAGGAAAATGTAATGCACTGTTTTATATGTCAAAATTTTATGTGACAGACCTTAGTCCTGTGCACACTTATTTGGGAGTAAGTCCTATTGTACTCAGCGGGACTTACATCTGAGCAAACATGTAGGATTGCATTGTAAGCAAGAAGCAAAGGGGCTTCTGGATAATGGTGTTTCCAGTGACAGTAATCCCAAACTGGGAAGCAAAACAGAAGTAGATCACGAGAGTTACATATTATTACTGTTGTTTTCTAGATGTCATTGTGGTTTTGCACAACACTTATCATTCCTGCTTCCTCTTGCACTGAGCCTGTTAGTACATTTGTACTACAGACAATCAGCTAGGGCATCAGCACATTTAATGTCAGCATGCCAGTCACCTGCAAAAGCATGACTGCCAGCAGCAAAAGCAGTTATCTGGATAAATTCATTGTTACTGTTTGACTTGTCTGAGTTCCCATTCATTAAAGGGCAAGTTCACACATGATATTCATTAGTGTGCAAAAGTAACATCAAGTGGTGACTTGCATACATGAAACAGTTATCACAGCTCAACCATGACCATTTTCAGTTATAGCAATTCACACAAGGCCAAGTAATGGGGCATCTAGTGATGCACACGAACATGTGAATCAGTCACCTGGCAAGCCTTGAAGATAAATTCTTAAGAGTTTGAAAGTAACAATTCTAGCTGTTGTTGACTTCTTGTCTTCCATTGTTTTAAAAATCAAACCCAAAGAATTACCAGAAGTGAAATTCACAGACAAGAAATACTTTAATTAAATATTGTGTAAAATGAACATTTTTATACAGTTAAATATCTGAAAAAATGTACAGATAAAACAATCTTATTGTAGGGTCTTTAACAGTAAAATCTACCATTTAGTGAAGTTTTCCGTTTGGAGACAATGAAGCAATGAGTGCATTGACTAGTTAATCTAAAACACAAACAGATTGCAATTATGAAGAAACTTGCAAACTTTCTTAACATGTACGCATGACCTTTTCTTTAAGATCAAAACCTTACTTATAGAAAATAAAACTGAGGCAATTCAGTTTCAAAGTGACTTCTTAGGCTTTTCCACTTAGCTAAGCCTTATTGGCTATCACAAAATAAATGTACAATACATTTATTATTTGTGATATATTGTATCAATTTAAAAACCTTTTATAAACATTTCCTGAAAATGTGCATTTTTTTGTTTAAAAAGAAAAACATGGTCCCTCCTTTTTGCTTGGAACTTTAATTCTGCTGCAGTTTGCAAAAATGTTTTGCAGTGCGGCATTTACAAAGCATTTAGTGCAAAAAAAGAAAGGGGGAAAATCAGCTGTTCTCAGTCTAGGGATTGGCACTAACAGGCACAATATATTAAAGAGGTCATTCCAGTTTATAAATTACAGTCATTGCTGCAGGTCTTGCTACACAACAAAAGTTCTGTAAATAAAACAACTTATAAAAACCATGTATGAACTCAATTGTATACGAAGCCTTTCTCTCTGTTAAACAGTGCTAAGTTATAGAGTATGCAGAGTGCAGCAGAAAGCAGACACACAAAGGAGTGACATAGCTGTACACCAGGGATGCAATCAACCAAGGACTACCGTGGTGCTACCATCAGTCATTTCCATGGGATTGTTATGAGTCTCATTGAAATGAACAGAAGATGTGTAACTGCAGTCGACTGGTAGGTTGCACTCCAGGTTTGTGCTTTTGTACACCATAACTCATCCAGATGAAGTAGTGATTAACAATTGTGGTGTAAACCCATGATAAAACAGCACAACGTTCTTCAAAGAAGTCTACTTTTAAGGCATCCGAGAAGTTAATGTGGCAAACATTTTAATTAAAACATCAGAAGTGAGTTTTATTTATTTATTAAGATTTAGGCCTCTGAATTTTTTCAGTAAACACAGTTCAGCTATGTGGCAAAGTCATGGGTGGCAGCTAAAATGACTTTTTCTTACAATCTTTATTAAAAAAAGGAACTAGAAATGAGACAAAACGGAGGAAGAAAATTTAGAAACAAAAATTCAGACACAAAATAGGAGAATCTTTTTTTTCTTGTGGCTGCATCACATGCACGTATTCTACTAGTATTTATTACAGCCATGTGGCACAATTTTGTTTTAACTATACAACAAACAACTTTATTTCAAAATTATTTGTTCAGATAACTTAAAAATAATATAAAAATAAACAATGCTTTTCCTCAAAATAACAAAAGGATGGAAAGTCCAAACAAATAACAACTTTTTGAAATACAAATGAAATGAATGAACACAAATGTATTTTAACAGAAACATATGAAGGCAATTGTTCTTGGCTTAATGCTTTTCACAGCATCACAATACCAGTCAAGTGACAAAAACATACATACAAGAAAAAAATGATGAAAAGCAATATACAAAATTTCAAAGATAAATACAATATTTATAATTGATATGTTACAAAATAAATTCCCTTGGTGATTGCAAGTGTTTATGTGAAAGAAAGTGTTGCAACGTATGACTATTTTATTCCTTATCTTTTTAAGGAATAAAATTTACTTTTCTAAATATTTAAGTGGATCTGAAAAAAATTCAAGACAAGTGTATAAATATTTAGCTACAACTTTGGCAAAATCACAAAAGTCTACAATTTTATAACCACATACAAAACACATTAGGGAAGAAGGATCTAGAAGTCAAAAGGACAATTTTCTGGTACAAGAAACATAGACTTCACAGTAGCCTAAGAATGCAATAGTATACAGTGCTAGCAAAAGTTGAAAAAATGTTGCAGATCACACTTGCTTAACAGGAAGCTCTAGCAGTGGAAGTATATTTTTTTTTACCAACAGACAGTAGCATTTTTTTCTCTGTCAGTGTGCTTGTTGAAGGCAAGAGAATTCAATATCAAAGTTACAATTTCTAACTACAATAAGTTACAAAGTTTCATTTCATTAAGATGAAGTTAAGCAATGATAAACCCTCCCACCCTCCAGCGCCCAAAATTATCCCAAATCATATATTCATCCTTTTTTTCCAGTTTTGATGGCTCATACCTCCTTGGCCCCCTTTTTTCACCACAAAAAAATATTTCACATTATAGAGATACACAACCATTGTGAATCTAGTTATGAGTACAGAAAAATGTTTTGGAGGCGTTTTCATCAGTGTTTCATGATAATCAAAATGGTGCATCCACAAAGTTTTTCCCGACACATAGCAAGTACTAGACATAGCCAAGACGTAATCAGAAACTTTATACAAAATAGGCATCGCTTTTCCTTATTCTTCAGGACCAAGAAATGTGAAAATATGAGAGAAGTTCAGTCAATAAAATGGAATTGTTCATGAAGAAGTCGATTGTTTGCATGTTGATTCTTAATAGTTTAAATAAAATCTTTAAACAAAGTTTTTTGTAGCATTTCATTGTGTTGCTGATTGTATTTTGAAGATACTGGTTCCATCAGCATGTCTTATATACTAAACTTGTCCCCTAAAAAGCTCATCTTCTGAAGCTCTGTGTTACAGTAGGTAAACAAAAATGAATTTACATTGGCGGGACTACAAGCCCAGACATAGCTGAAAGAAAGAGAAAAAGAGGTATTAATAGATATATATGTATATACATGTATTTGACCTCACAAAGAAGAAGAAAGAATAATCATGCATGAATATTCCCCAACACCAACTTCCACAAAACATTTAGGAACATCCACCAAAACTATTTCACAAAACACTTGGGCTGTGATCCAGAGGGCTGTGAGAGGGGGAAAAATAATACTGCTCATGCATTTCCACAGGCAGATAAGCAAATTCTTGCACAAGCTATATCTTGGATTAACCCTTCCAAATGCGAAATGGATTCTCTGGATGCAGCTCTATTTTCCTCTGTATGCAACAATATTGCACCAGAAAATGAGCTGTGATGCATGCAGATGTTTGCTACCACATGTAGAAGATAATCTCTGGATCACAGGCTGAGCATGCTAGGATGTGCATAAGTGCTTTCTGGATCCGGATGGACTGTTGATGGACCCTTTCACCATTTAATGTTACAACACAGTATGCATGCAGTAGCTCTCAGACTGTTTTTGTCATCTGCTTCTATTATAATAGGTTGTCCAATGAGGAAGGGGAAGAATACTGAAAAATTGCTTTTTTTTTTGTCCCGGTCCCCCCGCCTAAATTTAATTTTTTTTAAAAAGAGAGAGATAGGACTTTTTAAAGAAAACAGGGCAGTCTGTAAAGACTTCTCTCTTAAAATGAAAAGGATTCTGACATTTTTTTGTGCAAAGCATCCTGCCTCCCACATGTGTGATATTTCTCTTAGCGTTTTGTTAATGGCAAACAGTGGTCCAGACTCCCTAGAGACTGCCTATGTTGACAGCTGAGAAACAACATGGTCACTTTTGGTAATGTCAGACAAGGCCGGCTCACTCACCAATCAAGGAACAGACACTTCTCAAGTTCTCTAAATGAAAATCTGACTAACCCTAGTTTTCTCTCTCTCTCAGAGCACCCAAGCCTAAGTGGAAAGCCTCAATTTTGACATTCTTGTTAATTGTACTGTATCCTAATAGTATACTGCCTTTAATATATCAGTGACTCTCTGAGATCGAAGTCAAGTACAGTACACCTGTTTTAGAATCTGTCAAAGTACTATAAAAAGGCATGAGACTAATTTTTTCCACTTGCCAGCTCTTTTTAAAAAAAAAAAAATGTTGAGCCCAATCGTATGCTCTTCTATGCATGCTACATAAAACTCAAGATCCAGGTACCCAATGGAGACACAAGGGATTCCAGGCCCTTTGCTCTGGGACACAACCCTGCCTGCCCACCGCCCCTCCTCCCTCACTGAAGCAGCAGCCGCCATCCGTGCTGCTTGAGCATTGGGAGAGAAGACTATATGGGCATACTGTTCAAAGCCCTTTGGTTGGCCCATCATGCACCATCCTAAGAAGGGACCCACAACTACTCATGCTTGTTCTAGTAAAGAGCCTGTAACAGGGAGATTCCCCCTGTTTTTAGAGCCAAGCAGGACAGAGCTGTCTAGCTTTGCTCCGTTTCCCTCATATGGGACAGTGTAAAGCTATAGCAGAACAAGTGCTACAAAAGGGGAAAGGATTGGGCTTGTTAGGCTCAGACAAGCTAAATTTTGTCATTATGTTCTAGTTAACTCCTTGGCAGGAATATAATTTGGATTGTTTTAACCTTATGGTGTTTAAATTTTGTCATGTTGATGTTTCTCATTAATTTATGTACAGGGAACATTAATACATTTTTGATGTAGTGATGCGAACTTCAATTTCCCAGTTCATTAATTTCAAAAAATATCAATTTATCTCAGATTTGCTGTTACAGTTTTTCTGAAAGCTTGTTGTACGTACACATTTCTTATGTAATACAATCTCTTTGCGTGACTATCCATGTGCTTAAAGGAGTGGTGTAAAATACCTGAGCTGTGTACAGCTTTGCTCAATACAATTTGAAAGCAGATTTACCATTACATTTAGTATTTCTCAAGCTGTTTAAAAATAAATCAAACTTCCCCCCACCTCAACTTTCTTTTTAAAGATAAAGATCTTGTTGTAACAATGGAAGACAACATAGATGGTACATGTTTTGCAAATGTGCTACATGGCAAATCAATGGCAAATCATTACCATTCTTATGGAAGGCTGCATAACTTCAGCCCTCCTGCAGATGTTGGCCTGTACTTACTGCAGATATTGGACTACTGGGGATGATTGTGGTTGTAGTACAAAACCAGATGGAGGGCCAAAGTTGGGCAATCCTATTCTAATGCAAACTATTCTACATATTCAGCATCTGTCTCTGCCTGCAAGAGATTTTCCTTTAGTCTGCTGAATCATGAGGCAAGAGCTTAGCAAAGGAGAAACAGGCAGGGTTTCCATAGCCAGACCCATGAACTTCATGCTCCTCCACAAACCCACACTGCCTGTGTCAATTGTGGCACCAATGTAGCTGATTGGTCACTCATATTGTAACATTACATAAACAATGCGTCATAAAGGGCGATTCAATACCCCTTATACATGCAGGCTCTCACTGCTCACTGATCTTAAAATGACAAGGGCTTATATCCTGATGCACAGATTCATGTGGGAGTGGTAGCATCATTCATGGATTTTTCACTCCCACAACCAGTATAGAAAAGCTGATGGTTTGATGGGGACTGAGTGTCTGCACTGAGAAGTCACTCCATGAATGGTGCTGCTGTATTTGGTTTGGATTCACTAGTCTTACCCTGAACTTTGGTTCAGAGGGAGAAGAGCATACACAAGCTGTCCGCCTTTCCACATATATTCCAGTAGTTAGGTTGATGACATGTGGCAATTTGTTTTCTGTGAAATATTGGTTATATAATTAAAAATACTATATTGGCTGAAAATGGCCTATAAAAATAATTGCTTTTATAAAAGCAACAATTGGTTTTATCATCAGTTTCCATGAGGAATATTGCTAGTCTTAGATGTAACTGATGAGGTTAGGCAAGTCATGTACGTGAAAGTTTGGAACATGCCTTTGTTTATATGGAAAGATTAGTCACAGATTTACAGATGGAGCATAACAGCCAGACGCTCTTGCATTCCGACCCCTATGTGCCATTGCTTGGATAGCAGCCAGTTCTTGCCAGCTGTGAATTCCCCCAATATGGCACAGATCCAGTAGAGTAAGCTCCTGCACGATGCTGCCATCAGGGCTGGGAGAAACAGCGCCAAATGGTGGGGCACAGTGATGTGCAGCTCACAATCTTCGGCCAGTAAATGTTCCCTTGTGGTAATCAGAGCTCATTGGCAAGGGATGGAGCGGGGTCTTGGCTATTTGCTGTAGCAGCAAACTCTCTGCCATTAATTGACAGCAATAAATACTAATATTACTATTACCATTTGGTACTAGCAACTATTTTGTTAAACTAGGGCCAACAGTGGTGAATGTAACCCTCAGCCAATTTTAACTTTCCTGGATTGCAGGTAAAATAGTTACACACAAAATGAATATGTTTTCAGTTTTCTGCTTTAACCTATTCACTATTAAAACAGTCTAGAACGTGTAATATACCAATGCTATCAAATACATGAGCTTATTGCTCCTTTTAATGTGCTAGTGGCTGCCCAGCATGGTAATGGCTAAAGTGTTGGGACTTGAACTGAGGAAACACAAGTCAATTCCTTGCTCAGACAAGGAGCTCCCTAGATTAACTTGGCCAGCTACTATCTTTCAGCATAGCCTACTTTACAGGGCTAAAATGAAAAACAAGGCTAAAATGATAAACATATAGGCTAAAATGAAAAACAAACATACAAGCCATCCTTAGCATCATGGAAAGAGAAAGGACACAAATGTGATATGCAAAAACCCCAAGGAAAACGTGTTCGAAGCACAACAATCATTAAGCAATTTTCCAAACATGCTTCCAGTCTTCAATGCATTCACACAACCATATGCTCCTCATCCCATATGCAATCACACATTGTCCCACACCCACCAGCATGGCACCCCAAGAAGTACACATGAAACCAAACTTTATTAATTAACTCAAATTGTATTTCAGCAAGGAAAAATCCACCCCGAGGCAGTGCGGGGACTAGCCTATGCGAGGGTTGGACAGACTTGTCCTTCCCTAGCCTGAAGGGTGACACACCCTGATTCAGAAACAGGCATCATGTCAGTGCTGATACCTGTCCTTCATGGCCAACCCAGAGGCTCGTGGCTCTTTCTTGGACTTCCTGCCCCCAAGGCCACATAGCCTTTGAAGTTGTGAAGTCCTCGAAGCAGGAGAGTGTGTGAAATGTAGCCCCTGAGCCAGGGGCGTAGCTAGAGGGAAGGGGGCCCATGTTCAACCCCCTCCCTGGTGGCTCCTCGGAGTGAGAGAGATAATGAGAGATAATGATTCCATATTCATAACTAAATCATGCTCCTGGTGATTCGTGCCTTCTTGGAAATGGGGCAATGCTGGTGTGAGGAGTCGTCACAGCATGGGCTCCTCACAGGAGGCCCAAGGCTTCTAATGTCACCCTTCACTGTGCTTCTGACATTACCTCCAAGGCCAGGAAGGTGACATGGGAAGGGGATCTTATTGCTTCCAATCCCCATCCATGCCACTGAACCTTCCCTGGTTTTCCCAGTACAGTCCACAAGCTCTAAATACTGTCTTCTGTACAGAGTACTTCCTACATGTGAACAGGAAAAAAGGATGGATCTCTATTCCACCCCAGGATCACCAACCACAGGTTAGGGCCATTCACATGACCTACCAAGCGGGTAGTGGGGAAGGCTTCGTAAACCTTGCCTCCCACCCCCCCACCCCAAAGATCGTTGTTTTGTTGGTGGGAGCACCCTCCATGCTCCCACATGGTCAGCACTGCTCCATGCAGCACAGAGCAGGGCAGATTATATCTGAGGCTAAGACTTGTTGTCCCAGCCTCCGTGAATCCCACAAAGCAGTGTGCAACACACATGCTGCATTGGGAGATTCCCCCAAGAGACAGACACTCTAGATGTCTGTCTGTGTGTGTGGCTGGGCTGGAAGCAGCCCATCCTCACACACGAGCAAGTACCCGGTGGGGTAAGGGAGCGATTACCCCTTAACCTCGGCTAACAGCTGGGGTAAATAGCAGGGCTAGGTGGTCCTGCCGGACCAGAATCAGGTCCAATTCCAGCAGTTCTCACGCGCAACCTAACCCAGGCTGGGCATCCCTAGCTTGGTTAGGCTGCGCATGAGGACAGCCTTGTTAGCTATCCTCCTCAATCTAAGCTCCAGGCCCATTTCATAAAGCTGTTCTCAAATATACAAGCCTTTGAGCACCATGAAAGACAATGTTCTTTAAGCATAGAACTTTCATTTTATACTGAACTACATACCTAACATTATACTGCTAAATATTTAAAAAGTTAAAAGTATTTGAAGCTTGTTTTTCAGCTATAGGTAATGAAACATGCTTCCTTCCCACAGTTTAATTTCTGATTAAATATGAAGAAATAGATTTGGTGTTTTTCAACATATTTGGTAGCAATTTTCTTTCATAATCCTTACTATTAACATTTGTTTTGTAGTAAAACCTTGTTTTGGAAGGAATTTAGTTTCATACATTATAGGTAAAACTAATAGTACAATACTAGAAAAAAGTGATCAATTCCTTGTTTATGCTGCTGAGAAAATATATTGAGGGAAATTTAAAGGCTATGAATCAAACTTTATTATCACATTGCAAGGAAGCTCAAAGGCTTGTACATTTGAAAACAGCTTTATGAAATGGGCCTGGAGCTTAGTTTGAGGAGGATAGCTAACAAGGCTGTCCTCACGGGCAGCCTAACCGAGCTAGGGATGCCCAGCCTGGGTTAGGTTGCACGTGAGAACTGCTGGAATCAGACCTGATCCTGGTTGGGCAGCACCACCTAGCCCTGCTATTTACCCCAGCTGTTAGCTGAGGAGAGATGATGCACAGAACACCTGCTTTTCATTGTCTACAAAAAGAATTTACTGAGTTACCCTAGCCTTGTCATGTGCAGGTCACATGTTCATTTGCAGTTGAATAACAATTGCCCCCTGATGTACATCTAACTATTCACTGGGACACATCCATGCTTGGCTCTTTCCCTAACTTAAAGGCTTAGTAGACTAAGGCCATAAGAAGGGGAAACCAAGCATTTCCTGTGTTTAAAACACTGAGCACTGAGCCAATGCATATGTGTTTTGAAGGACATGGTATGACTGGCTGCTATATAGGCTGTCTGTCTCCCTTCTTTCTTAAGGGCAATTAGCCCTTTAAAGATGATAAAGACTGAGTTGTGAGCAGCCTGGTATGTTCCTCTCCATCATCACCTGGTTTCTAGATCCAGTGGACCTGGCAGCAGTAACAGAGAGCTGGTCCTGTGCTCATCTCCCTGCTGAAGAGGAAGAATAAGCACAGGGATTAATCTCTGCCATTGCTTATCCTAAGCTCCTGGATCTAAGTGCAGGAAAAGGACTGGAGGAGAGAGAGAGGGACTGGACTACTTTGCGGGTGACTACACCCTTAATAATGGTTTGCAATGCTGTTATGTAATAGACAAGCTAATAAATTGCACCACATGACTCACTAAGAGATAGTTAATAGTGTCCATTACTAGTATTTACCACTGAAGAATCTTACCTCAGTTTGCCTAGTCTACCACTCTGATGCAGTGCACTTTATTTGCAGTTCAGCATAGGGGTGGGTGTGTATGTGGGCGGAGGTGGTGGTGGTGGTAAAGACTATCTGCCAGGGTTTTAGGCTGCCGGAGAGTCTCTATATGCCACTGTACCAATTCTTTTTGTTGGAAGGAAATGGAAACAATAAGTTCATACAATTCAAGTCTTGCCAGCTTAATAACTCCAATGTGCTTTTAATTGTACAGTCATCCCTTGCCAACTGCAAGGGTTCCAGAAAACCTCGCAGTTGGTGAACCCGCGGTTGACAAGCAATAGGTTGACAGGCATTGCAAATGGGGTTAGGGGAACAGCAGTTGTGAAAGGACCACAAATACAGTCAAAATTAGTAAAAATTGCCACTGGTCCCCAAACATCACCCCTTGACCCCCAGAAATGACCCTATAATCTCCAAAAATGACCCCCTGACCTCCAGAAATCACCCCTGAGCCCCCCCAAATTGCCCCCAACCCCCCCGGAAATGAACCCCTGAACCATGGAAATTCCCCCCAAACTGCCAAAAAATCTCTCCAAACCGCAGATACTCAGGTTGCAGTTGGCAAGACTGGTCACAATTTCCCAGTTGCAGATACTCAAATCCACATTTGGGAAACCTGTGGTTGGCGAGGGATGACTGTCGTTACTTTGAGCTGGGACGCTGGTAATTGTTGCTGAAGCAGAATTCTCAAATAGTTATGTTGACCCTCCTTTTTCCTTCTGTGAGGAATGAGGTGATGAGGTCAGGAATGATGCCATCAAAGGAGCAGCATCCCTGGGAAAATAAGCTGGCTTGCTAGTTTGACAGTTCACGTGGCTTGCTAATTTGTTTTTAAGATGACATCGCAAAAACAGTTAAACAGGGTATGGTGACATTTGCTAACCATTCTAATAGTGCCAGCATTTGCCTGGGTTGAAGTTTTGCTTAGGGCATAATCCTTGGGCTGCTTCACATGTATCACTTGATTCCACACAACTTGGTGCTAGAACCGACTTCATTGAAAAACATTGTGCATAAATCGATAAGAGATTATGAGTTGATTCTCACGATCACCAAAAAGTGGGCTAAGGGAGCCTACCCCACTTTCTGGTGACTGTGAGAACCACCGGGCTCACAGGCGAGCCCGGTTGCTCTCAAGCGGGTTACCCACTTACAGAGCCCTCCCCTAAGCCCAAGTTAGCGGGCTAACCTGGGCTCGACAAACAATTATTTAAATAATTGTTTCTTTCACTTATTCCATCCATCCCCCTATACACACACACACACACACACACACACACACACACACACACACACAGTATTTTTAACACGTGGGATCTTGAGGGGACAAGCAGCAACTGAACTCACAAGAATGTAATAGAAAACAGGAATTTTAGCAGAAATATTTCAACAATGCAACTTAACATATCACCATCCCACATATTTATTTCCCCCCTCTGTCTCTAAAGCAGAGGTCATGCTCGGCTGCCCCACACAGGCCAAAATCACACTTGGCCACCTGGCACAGCACAGAGCCACGATCCCCAGCAGAGCAGCAATCACACCATCTGAGACAAACTAAAGAAGATTTGGGGGCTCCCAGGAGGTGTGGAGGCCCTGGATTTTTACCCGGAAGTCCAGGGGAAAAAGTGCCTCGGATTCTGTAATAGAGTTCAATATATTGGGGAAAACCTTCAAACTTGAGAAACTATCTAGAAGGAGATCAGCATTAACAGAACCCTGATGTCGAATAGTAATTGCATTTTCTTCACTTTCCTTTAATATAGAGATATTAATTATTGAGAAAATGTATAGAATATCTCTACCCTATAAGCCTATCTTTACACCTTTTGAATACAGAAGTTCAAAACAAAACAAAACAATTTTTTGTTAAAAATGAGTTCAAGTAGAATGAAACAAGTTTTGATATTCACTAAGGACTATCAAAACTAGCATCAAGGGCCTTCAAACATCCTCACACTATCTAACAAATTATACTCTCTAAAAGAAGAAAATGTAGGTGGAACCCAACTAGTATACTTTTGGGGCCCATAAGGTGAAATCCTATTTTCTCTTCTCAAGATGTCCTGCTCACTGTATTTCTTTCACACACCCAGGCAAATCATGTACTTGCTTTACTATCATATAAATTTCTGGTTTGTCCCTGAAGCTACTCTCATGAGAGATATTAAAGGTGGAATTATCAAAGTGACTAAACAGTTTAAGAGCAAAAGTTTCACACATCTATTTTATAACATTTTAAAAATAATCTTATCCCTATTTTGTTAGATTCTGTAATTCTAATATAAACCTTCTAGAGATGTGTAGGTTACAGTGCCTTCTGCAAATTTGATTAATTAAGTTCTAGATTACCAGCCAGCAGCTTATAAATATAAAATAACTCAATTCAGGAAGCAACTCTGACTAAATAAAATACAATAAAATTCAATCATAATAAGGTGGTACATTACTCACATGGGGACTATACCATCTTAATTTTGTACTTAAAATGTCCATGTGTGGCAGCTGCTTTCATGCCAAGATGTTCAATACCAGAGAGAATAAGGTGGGCCAAACTTTCTTTCTGATAAGGTACATTTTTGATACGGTGGTGATTTTCATGTGGGACTGCAAGTAAATGCCTTCCCACATGAATCTTGGGGTGGTACAATTCCCCTTGTGAGAAACATATCATCTTATTATGCATGTTTGAACCAACTTTGCTCTTTTTCAGAAAACATCTGACCTGATTAGTTCAGTACCGTATAGACAATTTGCTTTCCCAGCATTGTGGAAAGTGCTGCCTCAGTCTTAATAAGAATAAGAGGTCTGTACACAGGAAAATATGTATAACAAGCATAGTTGAGATGTTCCTTTGGGAGTGCTACACTTTCATTCTCAACTTCAAAACCAACTGGACCTTTTCCTTTTTTCAGCAATCCTTATAAAAATCATCCAAGAATTCTTGTTTGTGCTCTACTAGGCATACTTCACACATTATCCTGAAGCATGGTTGGTGGATACCTTTTCACACAAATTGCCACTTGTGAAGAAAAACTCATAAGGCTCATGCTAATAATTTCAGCCATGCCAGGAAAAGCCATAATGGCAGGCGGCATTAGGGAGGGCTTGGTGTGATTCATTCCAGCAATTAAGTGTGCAGTGAGGTACCAATAAGTGAGGCGCCCAAAGTAAGGAATACTGGGTATGCTAAAGCTTCTCCTTTGGAGAATTTGTGGTAATATTTGCAAAACTGCCAAGAGATTTCAGTAGTGGGTGGTATACAAATTTATAAAATAAAATAAAGTAATTACATGAAAAGGACAAAGTCCACTCATACTAAGACAGTCAGAGATATTTATTGGGAGGAGGTTTACAAACTAATATGCTCATAATTACCTCACCCATTTCCATGAGATCAGTGGTAAGATGGCGGAGAAAGCGGAAGATGCCCAACTTCCCAAAACATACGTATTTTGAATTCCTTGAATAGGAGTCCAGAGCCAATCCCTATAAGGATAACCTGGCTCCCTGGTCAATTTGATTTACCTACCCTTCATACAAGCACCTCTGTTCTGGACTCTCTAGCACCACCTTGGGGCGGCCAGAGATCCATGTGATGTTCCAATCCCCACAGCCCTCCATAAGATCTTGTCCACAGATCTCTACAAAGGAGAGAGGGCAAGTGGTGATGGTTCCCTTTAGAATGGCATTAGAATATCTTTAGAATATCTACACAACATTCCTAAATCAGTTTTAAGTTTTATCCTACAGCCAAGAGAAAGGAAGAAGGGGCTGGGGTAGCAGTCCATTTCCAAAGAGTCATGCATAGAAAAAAAATTCTCTGCAAAAGAGAAGGCTGGAAGGAGGAGGAGGAGGAGGAGTGGCAGATGTCTGGGTTGTAAGAGGTCTGATTTAGGGATGTGCATGGAACCGGTTCCGTGTACTCCCGGGAGGGTGGGGGGAGTTGCTTTAAGGGGCAGGGAAGGCACTGCCTACCTGCCAGCCCTCACCCCTCTGCTTTTCCCCTGCCAGCACTCTTCCAAAAAGCAGGTATGCAGGCTGCAGCATGCCTCCTTGCAGCCGGGATCAGCGTTTCCACACAAATGGCAGATGCATGTGTGTGTACATGCTGTGCATATGCTCATTGACCATTTGTGTGGTGACTCTGATACCAGCTGCAAGGAAGCATGCTGCAGCCCTGCTCGTCCGCTTTTTGGAAGAGCGCCGGTGGGGGGAAAGCAGTGGGGAGGGCCTAGCAAGTAAGCAGCACCTTCCCCCACCCCCTCCGAACAGGTTTGAATGCTGGTTGCTGGAACAGGTTTGGCGCTCCTATAATGGAGTGCTGAATGGTGCCAAGCACATCCCTAGTCTAATTTGCTTTTGGGAAAGCTCAATGTGAATCAGAAAATATTGTGTACTCTCCACGCCCACCCCACTCACCCCACAAACTGATCAAATTCTAAGATCTACCATTCCCAAGCACACGTCTCAATTCCAAAGTGGAGCTGGAAATGCTATTATTATTACCTTGAAGCACCCACTCTGCTCAGGAATGTACTTTGATAATGTTTTCTTTAACCTTGCTTCATGTACAATGTTTTCGCTTTCAAACTAAAGTTCTGCAGGACCTTCAAGCATAAACTTCAGTGATTTCAGAGTTATTCAGAACTCTAAAATCTGTTATTAATTAATCTGTTATTCAGAGTTATCTTTAAAAAGTTAGTTTCTTAATTGCATATTTCATTTATAAAGTTAAAATACTCTAATTCAGAGGCTTTAAGGTATGTTTAAGTAATTAACAGATGAGCTTAATGAGTAAACCTAGGAATTGCTAAGAATACACACAATGTTTAAGCGTTTACAAAGATCAGAATTTTCAAAATAGAAAGCTCTGGCTCTCAACATTCCCTAATACTTTAATGGTCTGATACCAGCACTCTGAAGAGCTTATATTGAATGAGACCAGTGGTCCCATCTTGACTGGCAGTAGCCGGTTAGGGTTAGAATGCTTTTAACAAGAAATATAGCATACTAACTGTTGCACTAGCATTTTTGGACAATGGATAATACCAGCATTGCAAGTTAAATAGGCAAAACTTCTTGGTGTAAATACCAGAAAATTTTGTCTAGTCAACAAAATGGTAATCAGAGCAGCTTGTAGATTTCTATCATGTGGTGTTTTAAAATTAATTGAAATAAAAATCCCTTAGGGATAGCATCTTTAACGATAAGAATTAGAGTGATCTCAAGTCATTTCCCATTTTTACCAATAATATTTATTTGATATTTTTAGGTGTTTCAAGTGTGTTTAATGTTTGAAAGCATCTGGGTTGTGTATATACATAATAAAATATATAATGGTGATATTCTGCTGTACAGTAAAGAGTCTACAATGGGAATACGTGCTTTTGTGATGTAAGACTTTGAAGCTCTTCTCGCGATCTGTGCCTCCACTAACCTCATTTAAAAGGAGGGGTAATTTAGGTGGTTTGCTGCTGGGAGCCACGTGGCTTTCGTGGCAGCAGACAAGCAGGAGAAATCGGGCTAAGTTCCCTTAGCCCGATTTCTCCTGGTCATGTGAATAGCTTCTTTGTTTTTTTCTGTTACTTTTAAAGACTTTAATACTAGGTCAGCTCCATTCCACGAAAGCTATGTAATGAAAAGTGCTTAGAGTTATTTTTGATTTAAGTTGGTTGAAGTTTAGGCTGATAAACTTGAGAAAAGCTTTGTCCCTTCATTTGAAAAATGGATAGTAGTGATTTTTTTAAAAAATGAAAAGCAATCTCTTTAATAAAATTCTTTGAAGTTGTTTTTCTTGCCTCTATAAATTGTCACACTTTGTATCAATGACTGCAAGTGACTATGTAAATTCTACAAGCTATTTTATAGTTATTTAACCTAATTTATTTATTTTATTGGCAGTTTAACTGGAATAAACTCCAATAAGAGCACAAAACAACCTACTTATGGATCTCAGGGTGAATAATAGCAACACTGAACAACAGCTTCAAACATTTTATAAGATGTATCAAGTTTTAAATAATGACATGAGTAAAAAATACAGCACATTTTGAAATGCTGCTGCTTAAAATATGTCTATCAAAAATGCATGCAGAAAATATATAAAGAAGCACAAGAAGCACATCTGATCTGTGAGAAACATTCAGCATTGTGTGTTTAATTTAAAAATTAATGCATGAAACGATAAGGGGAAATGTTAGGGAAAACTGCATTCTTCTAAAGCAAGCCCTAAACTGAAACCAGCATATGGTAGGCTATGTACTGTGTTACTAAATTTACTATCAAATTTCTGAATCTGCAATGTAAAGCCATTTTTAAAAAAATCTAAGCATCTTGTTTTTGAGGTCTGGGTGTGTTGTTGTTTTTTAAATACTTGCCAGTGATGAAATACTATTTTTTAAAGATTCAAAATTTTAAGGTTCTAGTGTTTGTCTGAAAAAGCCTGCAATTACACAAAAAAATGATACAGAGATCCAGCTCACCTTGAAGTCCATTTCCATTTGCACTGGTGCAAGATGGTGGAGGAGAAGCTTGGGGCCTGACAACAGGAGCAAAGGCGCTCTTTTGTTTCACTGCAGAGATGACATTGGCAGGTGAGAATGAGAAAATGCCGTGTGTACTGCTACAGTTTGAAGGGAGGGTGACCGAAGAGGCTGCCATGGTAGGGCTTGACGGCACTACTGCAATAAAGCAAAAATAATCAGGACTCATATTGTGGATTTTTATGGCAAACATGGAGGGGAGAAAAAGAGATTTATAGGGCCTTGCCTCTTATAATAGTGGGGGGGGGGATATGAAAAAACAAAATGCGTTGGCTTGCCACGCTCTGGATAACAGGCAAACTCTTTTGTGTTGGACTTTTGTTGCAAATTGTGCAGTCCAATCTGGTTTTTGTTTTTATTTTAACCAAGATTATTGTACGGCATATACCAATATATTTGCCATGTTCTTTTTTTTTTTTTTAATGTCCAGCCTCCAGAGTCACCCCTCCTTTTATCCAGTAGCTCACATTGTAGAAAATCAAAACAAAGTAAATATTTTTGTAACAGATAGGAATCTATGTAGTGAAAACATTTACCAGAAACAGACACTTACTGCCGTAAGGGGAGTTAGCTGAAGAGCCATTAAGAAATCCAGGGGAACCAGGTACGCCAAGGTTGGGCATGCCGGCATTGCCATATCCATTCATGCTATTGCTCACTGTGTTGTAATTGGACTGCTGAGGAGTACTGCTTGGAACGTATCCTCGCGGAGAAACACTGCTTGTGTTGCGACTGTAACCTACTGTGTTAGGGGGGGAAACCCATCCCAAGAAAATTGTCATTATTTAGCGGGGTCAAGGGTTTACCTGCTGCATCATCATACATTACGCACTTTTAATTGATGGCACAGTTTGGGCCTAAGTTGTCTGCTGCTACCCTATTGTCTCTTTGCAGTTCAAGATAACCTTATCACACCAACTGTACTTAAATCATTTGTGAGTGCTCGTGCTACGTGTTGCCTCTGCTCCAAGCAGAGATGGCCAACATCTGCTCCCTTTGATTCAATTGTGTCAGGTTCTTTCACATTTGTCTTTAGTAGTAATTATCAACAGGACTAATAGCATTTTCTGGACTTCAGATGTGTCAGAGATGGCAAGAGGTGGGGGGGGGATAATTTGTTTGCTGCTGTGAATTAATTTTAAAAGGCTGGATTTTTTATTTTCATTTTTATGATTTATATTTTTATACTAAATATAAGTAAGTGCTCCCTGGTGCATACTTCGGTGAAAACCAGCCTTGCTCCAATTTAAAGAGTGGTTTTATGATAGCAACATGACACAAACTAGTGTAATAGTTACACATACTTAGTAAAAAGAAGTGTGGGACAATAGCAAGAGAAGAATATAGTAGCCTTGATCCAGAGAAAGTTAGTAACAACTAACTTGTACTATTGATTTTAACAAGACAGGCACAACTAGCTCTAGATCAGAGCTAATATGTTTATTCTTGTAAGATCAATTATTTTCTTATTCTTGTATGATCAATTGCTTTCTTGGTTACATTACAATTACATATATGAATGCATATTTAATAAATGTTTCACCACATTCATTAGCATCTACTTTTGTCTTTCATTCAGCCATTGTATTTTACAATAACTAAGTAACCCAATTCTATTATTTGTTGCTACTGCCTATATACAATTTGACAAACATAGTCAATAATTCAGTTTCCAGGCATGTTTGCTGTGATCCACAAACTCACTCCATGTTCATATATGATTTTTCTTTGCCTTTCTGATCAAGCATCATGTAATAACCTCCCCCAACCCTGCAAGGTGGCATGTGTAGTTTGACTGGTAGGGGCTCTGAGCAGTGAACTGCAAATGAGACAAAAAACCAAGGTGCACCTATGTCAGAGTCCCATGTTGAGACCATTGACTTTCCAATTTCATAATTACAATATTAATTCACAATATTAGTATTAGTGTATTTTCACAATATTCGTATATTTTCACAATATTAGTAAATTTTTCTGCATTTTTACTAAATATTTCCAATGGAAATACTGTATGATACCGCAAAAATATTCCAGGGGTCACAATTATAATCAGCACACCATTAGATAACTAAATGAATGACTGCTGGAGAAAAAAGAAGATGGAACACATAGGACCGCTATATGGAAAAGAGGACAGGTCTGGTAGATGGACAGAACTGGGAATTTTTCATCAGATACACAGTTTGTCATGCAGGTGAAAGAAAAGCTGTACCTGCTGAAATTCCCTCTTCTCTGCATCTCTTAAAGGTATAGGAGACCTGACTTCTTTCTACATGGCAGCCTTAGGAAAACAGTGATAAAATTTAAGTACATTCAACATCTTGAATACATGGTTCTTAAAACTTCACATACCTTGGTCATTAGCTTGTGATGTTTCTGAAACATTAACTGCTAGTTGGCTGCTAAATGAGTTTACTCCCATCATACCAGTATGAGCTGGAGTATTGGCAAGTGTAGGAATCTGATTGTGATTGCGTGGCACACTGTATAATGCTTCTGCAATATCCGCTGCTCGTTTCAGGATTATTTCCTACAAAATTGTGAAAGAATTAATTTCTACCATGTAAAATAATTTGCTTGTGCCACCACATATACTAATTGGAATCAAGTAATAAAATGTGGTACAAGTTAACCTAAGGTTATAGCAGATATCTATTCTTAGTGGGAGTTAAGCCCTTTTTTATTTAGCAAAGTATTATATTGTATATATTACTGTAAATCTTAATGGTAGCATTGCCTAACTGGTCCTTTTAATTTCAAGAGGACTACTTTGAATAATTTTCCTCATCATGCTAGCCAGAGAATCCAGGGGATAAACAGTACAGCATTCTGTTTAGCAGTTCTACTAGTGTGACATTTGTAAACAAAAACAATAACAAAACCAGCTCTTTTATTTACATGATTCAGCAAATGCATTTCCAATAGTTCACAATATACAACACATACTTATCTGCCATTTTGCAGGTTTACTTAGAATTTAGCATTAGTCACCAATATATTGGACCAAGTTCAAAGTTATTCCCATCATAATGACTGCTTATACTTTTGGCAAGTATCCCTAATTGTCATTTCTGATAAGGAAACTGGCTTTGAGAATAAAATGGTAAACGTATCTGAATTTCCCTTGGAGTATTGCTTCACATCAGGCTACCCTCAAAGTGACTGGAAAACTATACTGTATATTGAAAGATTATGTTGATATTTTATCAGGTTTGGAACTAGCAGGCACCCATTTGCTACACTTTTAAAAAGCACTTAAGCAATCCCTACCTGGTTGTTGTGGGGCATACCATATAGGGCTTCGACAAGGTCAGCTGCTCTTTTAAGTAATACTTCCTACAGAGGAAAAAGAAAGAGGAAGTCACTTTTCACTTCAAGTAAAATTGTTAGAACAAAAGCAATGGAAACAAACAAACTGAGTGTTGCAAACATGCTGCAGCATCTGTCCTTACGAATACCTGATAAACTGGACAAAGTATAGCAGCCTGATGCTATTGTTATATTTAGTTGGAGTTATTACAAAGATAGTAAGGCATTTTGTTTTGAAGAAAACCAGTGTTTGTGGTTTCAAGTCAAAGTTAGATATGAGCCTAAAAATAATAATGCATTTTATATCCAGCTGTTCAATTATGACTGACTAGAAAAGGTGTTTGCTGCTGTAGCATGTAGCTCTAGTGCTGAATTAGTGAAATCAGTGCTTGAGGTTTAATGATGTAGTCTTATGGGTATTAAACAAACAAACACATGGTAGAGATATGAAAGGCACAGGCATCACATTTGGCTGTTAATTCCTAGCACTTTAGTGGTGAAGAACAATAAGTAATTTTCCATATCTTAATTAAACTGGCAGAGTCCTTAAAGACAACATCTCACCCCTAATTCATGCCCCAAATTTGCAAGTGAGTTCAATGCTTATTCCTCTTTATTTTGAACAATAAAGTGAATTAACTTGGGTTAATCTAGTTCTTTCATAATGACATTAAGAAATTTTTCAATTAACCTCTTTGACTGCATGTTGTAAAGGACTTCATAAATGACTTCACATTCAGAGAGTGTTGAGTACTTGTGCCTGGGGGCATGGATGCACTGAATTTTGTCTTATCCCTGTCTGCATGCCTACCTCCAGTTTTACGATTGGAGAGGATTAATCCATAGTTTAGTTAATTTTAAATACAAACAGACTTAAATCTTAATTTTTATCCTTCAGCAGCAATAAAACTTGGGAGTTCAGTTTAGATTTTTTAGTTTTTTGAATGAGGAAGAGGATTGTGTGTTTTGAGAAGATGCAACCCCAATCATGG